>NC_057796.1:212538865-212775290 GCF_018294505.1 Triticum aestivum
CCTGCTTCCCCTCTTGCCGCGCTCTGTCTTGGTCTGCTGCGTGAAAGGCTCCGTTATGAGCCGGGCCATGGCCAGGGGGCGGGTCATGGCGTCGGACATTACTTGAGCCGGTTGTTGAAGCCATGTGTCTGCTGTAACTCGGGCTCCGGCCTGGACGAGGGGTCGAGTGGATCCTGTCCCGGCTGTAAGAGTACGCCTCTTGCTGTGCCAGCGCTGTCTGAAGGAGTTCCCTGACCCGGCGGGTTTCAATAGCCGTCGGAGAGTCGCCGTCAATTGGGAGGGCCGCCAGCCGTGCTGCTGCGGCGACCATGTTCTCCAGCGGGTTAGCATAATGACCCGGTGGTATTGGCACATACTGAGGCGGGGCAGGGCTCACCCGGGGAGGCCCCATCACTTGTGGCTGAACAGGGGTCCCAGACCCGAGCACGATGATCCCTGGTGGGTTACTAGACCCTGCACCTGGCGTGTTGAAGAGGTTTCGTGGATCGTAAACCGGAGGGAGTCGAGATTGGGCCTTTTGATGCCTCCTTCTCATGACCTTATTGGATGCGTTCTGATCCATCGTGAGCCGGAAGGACTGCGCCTGAATCAACTGAGTTTGGGCGTCGAGTGCCGCCCTCTCCGCAGCCATCCTGATCCCTTCCGCTGCCAGGTCGTCTTTGGCTTTCATGAGATCTAATTTTAACTGCGCCACCTCCGCGTCATGCTGAGCTTGATCCGCCGGGTCAACCGCGGCGGTCAACAGGGCCGTCATCTTGTTCGTGAGATCCATCAGCACCTGAGTCGGCGAGGGCACCGGGTTTCCTGCCCCAGCAGCAGGGTTCTGAACAGGCTGCGCACCGGCCATGAAGATTCCGACCCGGCTCGGCGGCTCAAACGGGTCCGGAATACAGTCACCATCGGAACAACCCATGAGCCTACCATCTTGAAGTTGATACAACGAGTTTGACTCATCTGTGGACAACTCGCCGTCAGAGCGGGCGGCTGTCTCATCACCAGATCCAGATCTATCAGAGTGCCCTCCATGGACACATCCCACAAAAGCATGCTTCAAGGCAGGCAGGGCCCGGGCGGGTCGTGCGCGCTGAGCCGTCTCGATGAGATCGGCGCAGAGATCCGGCTCAGGGCCCGACTCACCAATCTTGCCAATGAAAACATGAATTCCGACGAAGGGGACCCGGTATCCGTACTCAATTGAGCCGGCGTCGGGGCCCCAGCTTGCATCGTCGATGTAGAGCTTGCCGCGACGACTCTTGGTCATCCGGCCCACAGCGTATCCCTTGAGCCCTTCGAAGCTGCCCTTCAAGAACTCAAATCCACCGTGCACTGGCCCCACGGTGGGCGCCAACTGTCGTGGAATTGTCACGGCATATGTCCTCAAGCTAGGACTTAGTCGTGGAGCCATCGCCACTAGGAAGCTTGAAGGGGTTAAACGGGACAAGGAACACGAGGGTTTATACTGGTTCGGCCCCTTACGGTGAAGGTAAAAGCCTACGTCCAGTTGAGGTGGTATTGATTAGGGTTTCGATGACCAGGGAGCTTAACTGCTATGACTGGCTCTCGACGAGATCTCTCCTCTCCCTAAACCGCTGCCGGGTCGTCCCTTTAAATATAGAGGTTGACGCCCAGCAGCTTTTGAGAGTCCCGGCCGGCTCATACAAGTGTCTGGCTCGGACTCTTAACTATTCGTGCCTTACATTACAAGTTCTACCATAATGACGGTTGTAACTACGGGCCTTAAGCCTATCTCCGGGTCTTAAGCCCATCTTTGGCCCACCGTCTTCAAGCTTGGTGCCGGGTCTTCAGGTGATGATCCTTATGTGTAACCCGGCCCCGCCGGGCGGGTGACTCTAAGGGTTATATCCTCAACAGGTGGTATCTTCTAGAACAAAATAAGGTAAATCACAGATTGACACCTAATAAGTACAGTTCATTAGGTAGATTCTTGTCAAATGACTTATGTATGTTATTTGCTGGACTTTCCCTACAAATTGAAGAAAAGCAATGGTAACTTACTCTTGGATCATCACCAAGGGTAAGCATGCTTTAGTTCAGTATGGTCTAAAGGAGAGACTTCAAGCTCAACTCAGGAATGGGTGGCTGTAAACTATGTGCAGTGACATTATAACAAAATCATCATATTGTGCAATTTCAAAGATATTCATATCGACATGGTGAAGGAGGAACCTTATAAGCAAACTTGTAGACGCATATTTCCTTGTGGTGTATTGTAATGAGTGCACACTCATTGAAATGAAAAAACAATCCTTTATAGTGTAACCTTTGTTCCTTCCTTCTCCCTTACAGAATCAATTGAAAAAAACAATTTGCTCCTTGTGTCTTCCATGTAAAACCAAGTGAATAAAATTGTGCCTAGCATTTCAGGTAAATGAAGTAACTGGAGAGATCCATCTACCAAAGTGTCGAGCCATAACTGCAACAACAAATACAATTTTGTTTTTTTACGTAATGGATATCACTTTGAATAGCAAGCACGATTGCATGACTGAAATATTTATTGAAAAACCACATTTAAACACCAATATTTAGCTACCAAATTATCACAAAAGTTGTGGAATATGGATCAAAACATAATTGCGATTTCTCCGACATTCTGAAAAAGAATATGAATGTGGATTAGAATCGACATTGACCAATGCTATTGTGATAAGAATACATAGTAGGTGCATATTATTCAAAAATTAATCAATACATGAAAATATTGTTCACCCGATTAAAGCAAAAATTCAAAATTAGGACAAAGACTAAGCAGTGTGCACCAAATCGATGGCCAATACTGCAGCTGCAAATAGTAACATAAGCACCTTCATTGGTTTTAGAAAGTAAGGAACATCTATCTTGAATTCGAATAGCTGTCAAAATATGTAACCATAGATAGTAAGTAAACTTATTGCTCACATGCATGGATGATTTAGTCGTAATCAAACTGTTGGACAAAAGAGAACTCAAACCTGCAAGAGGTAAGATGGCAGCACACCTTTAAAAGCGTACTGAGAACCGAGAAGGAAAAGGTCATGGTACAATGGACATATATATTCTGATACTTAATTCCAACGGTACTCTTTACCTAATGATAGATTCCCCTTGCACACATTCATAGCACCGAAGTATCTTTAAAGCAACACTTGGAGAAAACAGACCAACCCCACAGTGTAAACTGACTTGAGTGTAAATAGGATTCATATCCTTATTACATCGCATCCATGTTCGGTATTAAAACATGGAACACCAATTGTATTTGCTGATCAGATGTCAACCATGTTTGGGACTGAAACGTGGAGAACCAATCTAGCTTCTTGTGTCAGGCCTGTTTGCATAAGCGAGGAAGAGAAGATATTTATATTATCTCACGCTGTGTAGGTGGTGACGTGGTGCTATTCTTTCCTTTCTGATGCATCACGCCAATTCTGACGATGCCTTCATGCATTATGGCAGACAGTTCTGCTGTGACGCCCCGATTCAATCGTACATTAATCATACACGCAAATGTGTACGATCAAGATCAGGGACTCACGGGAAGATATCACAACACAACTCTAGACACAAATCAAAATAATACAAGCTTTATATTACAAGCCAGGGGCCTCGAGGGCTCGAAGACAAGCTCGATACACAAGAGTCGGCGAAAGCAACAATATCTGAGTACAGACATAAGTTAAACAAGGATGAAAGGATCGATATAGTTGACTAGAGGGGGGGTGAATAGGCAACTAACAATTTTTAGCTTTTCTTTACCAATTTAAAGTTTGCATCAAAGTAGGTTGTCTAGATATGCAACTAGGTGGGCAACCTATATGATGCAACAACAACTAGCACACACGCAAGGAAGGGATACAGCACAATATAAGCGTGCACAAGTAAAGGTAAGAGATAACCAAGAGTGAAGCCGGTGGAAACGAGGATGTGTTACCGAAGTTCCTTCCTTTTGAGGGGAAGTACGTCTCCGTTAGAGCGGTGTGGAGGCACAATGCTCCCCAAGAAGCCACTAGGGCCACCGTATTCTCCTCACGCCCTCACACAATGCGAGATGCCGTGATTCCACTATTGGTGCCCTTGAAGGCGGCGACCGAACCTTTACAAACAAGGTTGGGGCAATCTCCACAACTTAATTGGAGGCTCCCAACGACACCACGAAGCTTCACCACAATGGACTATGGCTCCACGGTTACCTCAACCGTCTAGGGTGCTCAAACACCCAAGAGTAACAAGATCCGCTAGGGATTAGTGGGGGGAATCAAATTTCTCTTGGTGGAAGTGTAGATCGGGGCCTTCTCAACCAATCCCAAGCAAATCAACAAGTTTGATTGGCTAGGGAGAGAGATCGGGCGAAAATGGAGCTTGGAGCAACAATGGAGCTTTTGGGGGAAGAGGTAGGTCAACTTTGGGGAAGAAGGCCTCCTTATATAGTGGGGGGAACAATCCAACCGTTACCCCCCACACCAGCCCCGCAGAGGGCGGTACTACCGCCAGAAGGCAGCGGTACTACCGCTGATCACAGCGGTACTACCGCTCCCCAGGCAGCGGTACTACCGCTGACCACAGCGGTACTACCGCTCCCCAGGGCGGCACTACCGTGGAGCCTGGAGGGTATGAGATGACAGAACAGAGCGGTACTGCCGCGGTGGTTGGGCGGTACTACCGCTCGTGAGCGGTACTGCCGCCATACTGCCGCTGCGAAGTACCGCACTACCCGACACGGAAAAAGACCCCTCGAATCGAGGCGGTAGGGGCCTGGTACCGTAGCGGTACTACTGCTGAGGACCCACCAGCGGTACTACCGCTGTGGAGCGGTACTACCGCTTGTGACCCCCAAGCGGTACTACCGCTCGGTACCGCGGTACTACCGCTAGGACCAGACTCAGCCCAAGGAGAGAGCAATCAAAGCTCCAATGAAGCGGAAAGGCGCAGAGGGTGTAAAGAGGATGTGTACGTGTTGATTCCACCCTAGCCTTACCAAAGCGGACCCCCTCTTGATAGTACGGTGATCCCTATGAAACTAGTCCACCAAACTAATTCAAAAGGACTACACCGTCTTCGCTTCAAACTCCGAGGGGAGGGAATCGTCTCATGCCAAAGGATGAATCTCTGAAAACACTCAATGCACACGATTAGTCCGCAAAAGCATTGTCATCAATCACCAAAACATCTTAGGGATAATATGCCCTTACAATCTCCCCCTTTTTGGTGGATTGATCACAATACGGGATTTGCACAAACAGGAAAAGACAAAGGACATAAGCAAACCCCAAGTCTCTAAAATATAGACGGGCTCCCCCTAGATGTGTGCCATCAAGATAAGTGCTTTGGACCGCACGACACACATACTAGGATCAACACTCCCCCTGTATTTTAGAGACCAACAACCTAAGCGAGGATATATAACATAATAAGCATGCAACTCATGAGATACCAAATGACTAGAGACATAAATAGATATATGATAAGGATAAGGTAGCATATGTCTCACACCATATGACTGGAACTTAGGTCTCACGGAACACAAAACCAAACAAAGCACAAGGTAGCAAACACAACGAAAGCACAAAGACAAAGACACACGCGCAATACAACGACGCAAATCCCTAAACTCTCTCCCCCTTTGGCATCGAGACACCAAAAGGGGCAAAGAGCTAACCTACGGCTCCAGGTGAGAGCATGCTGAGTATCTCGAACATCAGGACTCTGCGTGATCATCGGCACCGCCGTCCTCGGCCGGAAACTGCTCGGCATCTGAATCGGTCCACGGGCAGTGCTGCTGGATCCACTCCTCCTCCTCCTCAGTAATCTGACCCTCAGAGCCGTTACTGTCGCACCCAACTGACGCATAAGCTCCTTGTGACGTCCCATTGCCTTCTTCTCAGCCACATGAGTCATGTACTGACCGTGAGACTCCATGCAGAACAGCTTCTTCATCTTGTTTTTGAGCTTCTTTGCCCAAGAGGGCTCTGCCGCACAAGGCTCGGTCCCAGAAGGCACATAATCCTCATCGTCATCATCAGCCTCAATCCCATCCTCGGTCTCCATGTCAGCAGTAGTAGATGGGCCCCCGGTTTTAGGGGCTGGGACGCCCCAACTGTCCTTCCTCACACGCTTGACCTCATGAGAGACCAATTCTCCAGTTTCCAGCAACACCTTGGGATAGACACGCGCCCAGGCCCTCTCAATGAGCAGCATGATGAACGGACCATAGATCGGGCACTTGCGCTCAGAAATGGCAGTGAGAAGTTCAGACCACATAACATGAGAGATGTCCAGGGACTCGCCAGTGTTTGCTTCCTTCTCATGCTGGTAGAAGAGAAGCATATCCATGAGAAAAGAGTGAACCATATCTAGATTTCCAATGCGAGGAAAGAGGGTCTCTCGAAAGACACGATGAAGGATGTCCAGGTAGGAAGACAACTCATAAGTTTCCTTCTTAGTCACAGGGTGAACCTTCACAGTGCAGTAGGGCCAGAGGGCTTGCTTGTGAGTGGAGTTGACGTTGCGGTGAGGGCGAAAGCCAACAGGAGTCTCAAGCCTACGATCTTCCACATGAAGTAACTCCATGAAGGCCTTCCACTTGACAGACAGTAACTTGCCATTTGTCATCCATGTCAGAGTCCTTTCTTCATCAGTTCCAAGATGGACAGTAGCAAAGAACTGAGCCACCAAATCTGCATCAAAGTCCTTGTTGAATTGCATGATTCTGAGAATGTTGAGCTGAGTGCACATCTGAAGAGCTTCACCAAAGTATTCAGGATCCTTCTCCATGGCATCCGTGTCGATGGAGCGAACATTAACAAAAAGATTTTTCTTGGCCTTGATCACATCAAAGTAGATGGCAAACTGAAAGCGGTTCCAGAACAGGCGGTTGACCAAACTGGGGTCTTGGTCTTCCTCATAGGGGTTGCGGCGACGCTTTGCCCAGAACTCCTTAGCAGACATCTCAGTCACAGTCTTGGGCCTTGGCTTCGGCCTGTTTGCAAGTTTCTTCTGATGAGGAGGATTAGCACTTGAAGAAGCACCCACTGGCGGCGGTGGAGCACTGGAGGAACCACCAGCAGGCTCAGATGTGCGGTATTTCTTTGACGTTGAACGCCCGGGGTTGACACGGCGGACTTGCTGCTCAGGATGTTCATCACCTGGAACCAAACACACGGACACATGAAACAACCAGAAGGGACGATCAAAACCAAATAAACACAACAAACATGGATCAACAAGTGGTAGGAAATGATGGAATCTGGCAGGCAGCGGTAGTACCGCTGGCCATAGGCGGCAGTACCGCCCCAGCGGGAGCGGTAGTACCGCGCAAGGCGGGAAACTGGCGGTTCCTACTGCCGTGGTCAGATCCGGCACTACCGGACTGCCAAATTCAAAAATAATCCTACCAAAACTTAATCCACAAAGTCTTGACGCCTTCTCCAAACTACTCAAGCCGAGATTTAGCCAAAAATCTAGAGATGCAACCACTATTGCCCCAAAAATGCTAGATCTGAGAACTAGACAAAGAGAGAAAAGGAACGAGGGCAATACCGGCATCCATGGCAAGAGGACGAGGTGGGGATCGACTCCACCGAAGGAAATGGAGAGGGATGGCCCGGAGACGGCGGCCCGCTGGAGCCCTCCCGCAGCGAGGAGGCGCTGGAGAGAGGGAGAGGGATGAAGGGGTGGGCGAATGGGTATGGGGGAGGAGAAACCTCCCCCTGCCCCGACATAACCCCCTGATCCCGCCCCCCAGCGGTAGTACCGCTGGGGTGGGCGGTAGTACCGCGCACCACCAGCGGTAGTACCGCCCAGCCAAAACTCCAAAGACCCAACACAAAAGCTTAGCTCAAAATAAAAAGGAAATCAAACGGCAAGAAGAGGGAGCCAACACAAAGCAACAAAAGCACCAGCAAGAGGACCAGAGCCGCACACCTCTACAAGAGAGGGCGGTGGCCGAGGCCACCTATGTTTGAGTCAATTGGTATGGCACCGCGAAGAATTATCCTTGGGCCCATGACCAAAACTCGTCTTTGAAGCACACGTACCATCAAAAATGGCTAATGTGAAAGAGTTGATCAATTTATGCATAGTAAGGGGAGGGAGTGTTCATTAAGAGAACAACACTCCCCCTATGTCCATGCCTACACCTAGACAAGAATGCATGATGAATGTGAGGGGAGTGCAAAGGTTCAAACCACATTGCTCGAATCAATGATATTTAGCTCATGCCTTAACTCGCGAAATCTTGCTTCATCCAATGGTTTCGTTAAAATATCTGCAAGGTTATCATGAGTGTTGACATAGTTGAGCTCGATCTCCCCTCGCCTAATATGATCCCGGATGAAGTGATACCGAATCTCAATATGCTTCGTCTTGAAGTGTTGCACCGGGTTGAGAGAAATCTTGATGGCACTTTCATTGTCACACCAAAGAGGCACTTTGTCACAAATGACACCGTAATCCTTTAAAGTTTGCCTCATCCATAGAAGTTGTGCACAACAACTCCCGGCCGCCACATACTTCGCTTCGGTGGACGAGAGAGACACACAACTTTGCTTTTTGGAAGACCAACTTACCAAAGAGCAACCAAGAAATTGGCACCCTCCGGAAGTGGACTTCCTATCCACTTTGTCTCCCGCCCAATCGGAGTCCGAATAACCTACAAGCTTGAAGTTTGCTCCTCTTGGGTACCATAGGCCAAAGTTTGAGGTATGAGCCAAATATCGAAAGATTCGCTTGACCGCCACAAAGTGGCTTTCCTTAGGTGCGGCTTGAAACCGTGCACAAATTCCCACACTCAACATGATATCCGGTCTAGATGCACAAAGGTAAAGCAAGGATCCAATCATGGAGCGATATACCTTTTGATCCACCGCTTTACCATTGGGATAAATGCCAAGTTGGCACTTGGTGGGCATTGGAGTGGAAGCCGGCTTGACATCACTTAGCTTGAATCTCTTTAGCATGTCTTGAGTGTATTTGGCTTGGTTGATGAAGGTTCCTTCTCTTCTTTGTTTGATTTCGAATCCGAGAAAGAACTTCAACTCTCCCATCATAGACATCTTGAACTTTGAGGTCATAAGAGCGGCAAATTCTTCATTGAAAGCTTTGTTAGGTGAACCAAAAATAATATCATCAACATATAGTTGGCACACAAACAACTCCCCTTTAACCTTCTTAGTAAAAAGAGTGGGGTCGATTTTCCGATTTCGAATCCATGATCTTGTAACAACTCCGTAAGATGCTCATACCACGCACGTGGGGCTTGTTTAAGGCCGTAGAGCGCCTTATGGAGTTGATACATATGATCGGGGAAATAGGGATCTTCGAACCCGGGGGGTTGTTTGACATATACCAACTCATTTATGGGACCATTAAGAAAAGCACTCTTCACATCCATTTGTTGCAACGTGAAATTATGATGAGAAGCATAAGAAATCAGTAAGCGAATAGATTCAAGGCGAGCGACGGGGGCAAAGGTTTCACCGTAGTCGATACCCTCGACTTGGGAGTAGCCTTGTGCCACCAAACGAGCCTTGTTGCGAACAATGATCCCATGAGCATCTTGCTTGTTCTTGAATATCCACTTGGTTCCAATGACATTATGGTTCCCGGTTGGCCTTGGCACTAATTTCCACACTTGGTTGTGCTCGAAGTTGTTGAGTTCTTCATGCATGGCATTGAGCCAATCTGGGTCCTCGAGCGCTTCATAAACCTTTTGGGGTTCGACACAAGAAACAAACGCATGATGTTCACAATAGTTTGCTAATTGTCTACGAGTGCTTACCCCCTTTCTTAGGCTTCCAACCACATTCTCCATGAGATGACCTTTGGTGGTGAGCTTGGAAGCGATCTTAGCGGCACGACGCTCCAATTCCTCCTCGGAAGTGAAACGAGGAGGGGTTACTTGATCATCTTGAGCGTCGTCTTGAGCTTGTTCTTGATCTTGAACTTGCTCGAGGGGGAGAACTTGACCTTGGGCATCATTTGGTGGATCAACACCATCTTGAGGTTGATCTTGCCCTTGATCTTGTTCATGAGGTTGAGGGCCTTCACTTTGTTCTTCGGAAGCGTGTGGGTCTTGGGTTTGTGATGGCTCCACTTGAGTGGAGCATTGTCCTTCTCCTTCGGCCACAAGGGGTTCCTCAATGGGTAGGATATAACCAACACCCATTCTTCTTATGGGTTGGGGAGGAATTTCATCACCTACATCACAAGTACCACTTTGCTCCACTTGGAAGCCGTTATCCTCATCAAACTCCACGTTACACGTCTCCTCAATAAGTCCCGTGGATTTATTGAGGACACGGTAAGCATGAGAGTTTGTAGCATAACCAACAAATATGCCCTCATAAGCCCTAGCCTCAAATTTAGACAACCGAACACCCTTTTTGAGAATGAAACACTTACACCCGAACACCCAAAAGTACTTGAGGTTGGGCTTGTTACCGGTGAGTATCTCATATGGAGTCTTGTTCAAGCCCTTGCGAAGGTAGAGCCGATTGGATGCATGACACGCGGTGTTGATGGCTTCGGCCCAAAAGTTGTATGGAGACTTGAACTCCGCCATCATGGTCCTTGCCGCATCCATCAACGTCCGGTTCTTCCTCTCCGCAACACCGTTTTGTTGAGGGGTGTAAGGTGCAGAATATTGATGCTTGATCCCCTCATCACTAAGGAACTCATCCAAGGTGTAGTTCTTGAACTCGGTGCCATTGTCACTCCTTATTGTCAAGATCTTTGTATTGTGTTGACGTTGGGCTTCACTCGCAAATTCAATGACGGTTTGTTGGGTCTCGCTCTTCCTCTTGAAGAAGTACACCCAAGTGTATCTTGAATAGTCATCCACAATCACCAAGCAATACTTCCTACCCCCAAGACTATCAAAGGATGGAGGCCCAAAGAGATCCAAATGAAGGAGCTCCAAAGGCCTCTTCGAGTAGATGATAGTTGTGGGAGGGTGAGCCGTCTCATGTAGCTTTCCTTCGATACAAGCACTGCAAGCACGATCTTTAGCAAAACTAACATTCGTTAGTCCACGGACATGGTCCCCCTTGAGAATACTTTGCAAAGATCTCATATTGACATGGGCTAAACGGCGATGCCAAAGCCATCCCATGTCAACTTTAGCCATTAGGCATGTCGCGGTCTTAGTGGGTCGCTCCGAAAAGTTAATCACATAGAGACCATTCTCGACATGCCCAACAAAGGCTACTTTAAGAGTCTTGCTCCACAAGAGGGCCACGGTATCAATATCAAAGAAAGTGGCAAAGCCCATGATTGCAAGTTGACGAACGGAAAGTAAATTGTATGCAAGGGACTCAACAAGCATGACCTTCTCGATCGTGAGATCATGAGAAACGACAACCTTGCCAAGTCCCAATACCTTAGAGTACGTGGCATCACCCCACTCGACGTTGGTGGGCATAGATGGAATCTTGTGCACGTCCACCACCAAGTCCTTGCTTCCGGTCATATGATTTGTAGCTCCGCTATCGAGCAACCATGATCCCCCACCGGAAGCAAACACCTTATTGGTGGCTTTAGCCATGAGGCACTTGGCGGTGATGTTCTCATTGTGTGAGTCAAAGAGAGATGCCCGTGGAGTTGAAGCAATGGCAATGGAGGCCATGGCAACCGACTCACCATCTTCTTCATCATCATCATCCTCATTGTACTCTTCTTGTACCACCAATGCCCTAGAAGGAGTCTTCTTGGTGAAGTTGTTCTTGTTGGGGAAGGATTTGACCTTGTCCTTTCGGATGAACTTGCCACCATTGTCTTCCCTCTTCTCATAAGGGCACTCCACAACAAAATGGCTCACATTGCCACAATTAAAGCAAGTCCTCAACCGTTGCTTGCCCTTGGCGCCACTCGAATTGTTCTTGTTGAAGTTGGGCCTTGAGTTCTTCTTGCTCCAAAATTGCCTTGAAGCAAGAGCCATGTGTTCATGATAGGCATACTTTGTATCTTCGAGGTTGCTCTCCTCTTCTTCCTCTTCTTCCTCTTCCTCCGCAATAACCTTGGCCTTCAACGCAAGGTTGGGTTTCTTTGCTCTTTGGGAGCGAAGCACCGCATTGTCGGCGGTCTTGTCCAAGATGCTCATAGCCACAAACTCATCCAACACTTCACTTGAGGACAAAGTGTGGAAGTCCGGCCATTGACGAATGACGGAGGACATGGCCTTGTTGTAAGGCATCATTTCCTTGAGAAATTTGCGCTTGATCCAATTGTCATCCGTGTCCTTGCTCCCATGATCTCGGAGAGAGACCGCGAGTTTGGTTACTCTCCGATAAAGCTCACGAGGTTCTTCATCTTCTTTCATGGCAAACTCGTCGGCCTCATCTTGCACCACTTCATAGTTGGAGCGTTGTATGCTTGCGCTTCCCCGGTAGAGGGAAATGACTTGGCACCAAGCGTCTTTGGCCACGGCGTAGGGCCGGAGGTAAGGAAGATCTTCGGGTGGAATTGCATCTTGGATGATGAAGAGAGCATTCTCATTGAATTGATGGTCCACGGCTTCTCTAGGCGTGAAGTTGCTTCGGTCATGCAGATAGAAACCTTCTTCAATGATTCTCCAAAGGTTAGTATTAACATGATTCAAATGGCGTTTAAACCGATAGAGCCAAGAATCAAAATCCTCATTTTTCACAATCTTAGGGGGAGGACCGGCATGATTCAAATGAGTAGAAGGAAGCGGTCCACCATAAACCGGTGGAGGTTCCACATGGGCAAAAGTGTCGGTGCCATTCTTACCACTAGTAGAAGGAGCTTTTTCACTAGTAGCTTCCCCCTTCCCGGAGTTAGCATCCGTCACCTTGTTAGTGGGATCACCCACTTTCAACGGTGCGGTAGATAGTTTAAGCCCTTCAATGAATTTGTTAAACATGCTTTCAACCTCGGTCGTCATGGAGGTTTTCAATGTGTCTAAACCCACATTGAATTCCTCACGAGAGACCGCGGTTCCCCCATCGGCCGTAGACGAGATCGGATTCGCACCGGAGTGCTCCTCCTCACCGTCTACGATGTCAAACATACTCTTCGGACGGCAAAGTCCTTAATAAAGAGACGAGGCTCTGATACCAATTGAAAGGATCGATATAGTTGACTAGAGGGGGGTGAATAGGCAACTAACAATTTTTAGCTTTTCTTTACCAATTTAAAGTTTGCATCAAAGTAGGTTGTCTAGATATGCAACTAGGTGGGCAACCTATATGATGCAACAACAACTAGCACACACGCAAGGAAGGGATACAACACAATATAAGCATGCAGAAGTAAAGGTAAGAGATAACCAAGAGTGAAGCCGGTGGAGACGAGGATGTGTTACCGAAGTTCCTTCCTTTTGAGGGGAAGTACGTCTCCGTTAGAGCGGTGTGGAGGCACAATGCTCCCCAAGAAGCCACTAGGGCCACCATATTCTCCTCACGCCCTCACACAATGCGAGATACCGTGATTCCACTATTGGTGCCCTTCAAGGCGGCGACCGAACCTTTACAAACAAGGTTGGGGCAATCTCCACAACTTAATTGGAGGCTCCCAACAACACCACGAAGCTTCACCACAATGGACTATGGCTCCGCGGTGACCTCAACCATCTAGGGTGCTCAAACACACAAGAGTAACAAGATCCGCTAGGGATTAGTGGGGGGAATCAAATTTCTCTTGGTGGAAGTGTAGATCGGGGCCTTCTCAACCAATCCCGAGCAAATCAACAAGTTTGATTGGCTAGGGAGAGAGATCGGGCAAAAATGGAGCTTGGAGCAACAATGGAGCTTTTGGGGGAAGAGGTAGGCCAACTTTGGGGAAGAAGACCTCCTTATATAGTGGGGGGAACAATCCAACCGTTACCCCCCACACCAGCCCCGCAGAGGGCGGTACTACCGCCAGGAGGCAGCGGTACTACCGCTGATCACAGCGGTACTACCGCTCCCCAGGCAGCGGTACTACCGCTGACCACAGCGGTACTACCGCTCCCCAGGGCGGCACTACCGTGGAGCCTGGAGGGTATGAGATGACAGAACAGAGCGGTACTGCCACGGTGGTTGGGCGGTACTACCACTCGTGAGCGGTACTGCCGCCCTACTGCCGCTGCGAAGTACCGCACTATCCGACACGGAAAAAGACCCCTCGAATCGAGGCGGTAGGGGCCTGGTACCGTAGCGGTACTACTGTTGAGGACCCACCAACGGTACTACCGCTGTGGAGCGGTACTACCGCTTGTGACCCCCAAGCGGTACTACCGCTCGGTACCGCGGTACTACCGCTAGGACCAGACTCAGCCCAAGGAGAGAGGAATCAAAGCTCCAATGAAGCGGAAAGGCGCAGAGGGTGTAAAGAGGATGTGTACGTGTTGATTCCACCCTAGCTTTACCAAAGCGGACCCCCTCTTGATAGTACGGTGATCCCTATGAAACTACTCCACCAAACTAATTCGAAAGGACTACACCGACTTTGCTTCAAACTCCGAGGGGAGGGAATCGTCTTGTGCCAAAGGATGAATCTCTGAAAACACTCAATGCACACGATTAGTCCGCAAAAGCATTGTCATCAATCACCAAAACATCTTAGGGATAAATATGCCCTTACAAAGGATGCCTTATGAAGGCTAGCACAAAAGCAACAACGATCGAATAGGCAAGGCCTCCTGCCTGGGACCTCCTAACTACTCCTGGTCGTCGGCGGTCTCCATGTAGTAGCATCCATCAGTGGTGGCATCTAGCTCCAGGGATCCATCATCTGGTTGCATCAACCGGAAAGAAGAAAGAAGGGGGAAAAGGGGGAGCAAAGCAACCGTGAGTACTCATCCAAAGTACTCGCAAGCATCAGATCTATACTAAGTATGCATTGATATCAAATGGATGGGTTGTATCTGTGGACTGAACTGCAGAATGCCAGAATAGAGGGGGAAGGCCTAGCCTATCGAAGACTATCATCTTCAAGCAGCTCCAAGCATCTTGCAGCATGTAGAAGAGTAAAGAGTAGCATTTTAATATTTAACAAGCATGTTGTAGAACCAACGCCTAGAGATCCTTCCCCAACTCCCTGCGGGAAAGCAATCTCGGAGCCACATATCCATCACATATCTCAAGTATCCATTTCTAGTTATATAAGTCAAGGTAACCGTGTGTCCAAACATCAAGGGGAAAACCCGAGGAATCACCCCCGGTGGATTCCACTCAATGTAATCATCAAGGTGAACATAAGAGGGACCACCCTCGAGGTTCACACTTGAGGTGTTGAACGACAGAGCCGTATCGGGAATGGTGAAAGAGGAAATCACCCTCGATGATCACGACCGAATAGCTACACTACAGAATTATCATCAGGAGTGCGTTATGAGGGATCACCCTCGGCACTCGATAGTAGCTCTGTAGAGTCGAGCAACAAAAAAGGGCGTGATGTGATGTGAGGTGTCAGGCTCTGGTCCGCGATCACGTTGATCGAGTCGTCGAAGATGAAGCAGGGGCAACAAGGACAAGGTGGGGGTCACTCATGGATCACTAACCAACCTATACTAAGCAGTTTAGGATAAGCAGGTAGGTAACAATATCAGGTACAAAAGCAGGCTATGCATCAGAATAGGAGCAAACAATAACAGTAGCAAAATCTAATGCAAGCATGAGAGTATAGAATGGGCGATATCGGGATGATCAAAGGGGGGCTTGCCTGGTTGCTCAGACAAGAAGGAGGGTCGTCGTCGACGTATTCGATCACAAGGGCACCAGCAGCGGTCTCGAGGTCTACCGGAGAAGAAGAGGGGGGAGAAAACAGGAAATACATAGCAAGCAAGAGCATAACAGGACAACAGGCAAAGCTAGACGTGTTCTAACGCGGTGCTACACAATACCGGCGAAGGGGGACAACCTCCGGGAAAGTTTTCCCGGTTCCAGACGTCTGTCAGACAGATGAACTGGAGGGGAAAGGTTGCATGATTGCTATGCTAGGGATGCGTGGCGGGCGAACAAACCGCGTAATCGGATTCGTCTCGTCGTTCTGAGCAACTTTCATGTATAAAACTTTTTCATCCGAGTTACGAATTATTTTCTATGATTTTCTAAAGTTTTATCAATATTCTAAAATTATTAATAATTCAAAAATAAATGCTAAAATGCTAGATGCACCCAGCACAGGGTACACAGAACTGTACCCAGTGGCTGACAGGTGGGCCAGGGGGTCCCAGTTGACCAGTCAACGTTGACTGGTCAACACGGGGTGGGGTCCCCCTGTCATAGACTCATCTGACTAATTACAATTAGGTAGTTTAATTAGCAGGTTAAGTTAACTAAGTAAACTTAATTAAGTTAATTAATTAATTAATTAAATATATACTTTTATTATTTTTATTTTTATCATTTTTTAAGAAAAAGGGGTTGGTGGGGCCCTTTGGCAGTGGCCCAGGGGCCAGCTGGGGTGGGTTAATGGGAGAGGGGGGCCGTCGGGGCGGACCCGGCGCAGCGCCTCCCGCCCGGGCGTGGGGGCGACGCCGCGACCCGGCGAGACGCCGACGGCCAGGGCCAGTAAGGCGCACGAGAGACCGGGAAAGTGGGGGGTGCGACCGGCCGGAGCTGTGCGGCGGCGGTGGTGGCCAGGAGAGGCGGGGGAGCGGCGCCACCAGCAGCACGAAGCTGCGGGGCGAGCGTAGAGGCGCGGCGAGGCGCGGCCGGCAGGGGCTTCCGACGGGCGCCGCGAGCAGCAGCAGGGCGGCAGCAGAAGAGAGGCTCGGCAGGGACTGCGGGCTGGTGCTACGTCCTAGTACGGCGTCGACAAGCATGATCGAGGACTCGGTCGAATGCAACGTCGACCGAAACAACGGCGGCGAGCGGCGCGGTGGAAGCCGGAGCTCGGGCGTCGGTGTGGAACGGCCTACGGTGTACGAGGAGGGGCAGAGGGAAGAGGGGTCGGTCGAGGTGCTCACCGGCGTTGTTGAGACGGCCCGTGGATGCCGGAGGAGCTCGGGGTGGCTCGACCCGAAGCGATGGCCGCCGGAGCCCGAGGAGGAAGGAGTTGGGGGCGGTGCTGCAGGTCCTTCCCGGCCCTTGTGGAACGTCGTAGAGGAGGAAGAGGACACTGAGGGGTCCGTGCGCAATCTGGCAGCGCTCGGGGTGGCTGGTGGCCGCGGCTACGACGACGGCAACGAGCAGACAAGCTCGGAGAAGGGGGTCTCGCGAGGGGGAGACAAGCTGAGAGGGAGAGGGAGTGGGAGCGGTAGGTGGGGGAGGGGAGACGAGGAGGCCGAGGGTGGGTGCGTCTGCCTTATCCCCTCGCCGGGGCGTCGCCGGCGAGGTGGTCCGGCTGGGGCACGCCCCTGTAGCGACTGGGTCGGGGGAACAGGGGAGGGGGAAGCGACCTGGTGGGGTTTGGTGGGCCGGCTGGGGGAAGAGTTGGGCCAAGCCCCATCGGGGGCTTCTTAGTTTTTTTTGTTTTGTCTTTCTTTTTCGTATTTATCTATTCTGTTTTATACTAATTACACATTATTTTAAGTTTAGTAAAATATAAAGCTAGAACCTAAATTAGTATCAATAAATAGGCCACTGCCAAAAATAACTTGGCACCTAAATAAAATACTTTGCAACTTTTATTATTTAAAAAGCATTTAAATAATTGTTTTAGCCACTGTTATATTCACAAAAGGGCATTTAAATAATTTACAGAAGTGTTGGGTCACCGCCATAATTTGTTATGGAATATCCGCCACACTTTGAACATTTTAGTTTTCATGTTTGATAAATTTGAATCTTGGACTTTAATTTGAATTTGAATTTGAATTATGATTTAGATCAAGTGAGGATTAGCAACAGTAATGTGATGACATGGCATCATTAGCGGGGGATTACTGTAGCTTAATTATCCGGGCGTCACATCTGTAGTGGACGATCAATCTACATATCTCTATCATTTGTGCGTGAGAGGCTACAGGTCTTATATACGTGGATGGTTGCTAATATTGACGACAGTGAATCGGAGGACACAGATGGGAGTCATGGGACTCACGAAGTACCGCTGCAGTGGAGCGTTGATGGACACCAACCTCTCACGTACCATCTTCACCAATTGTATGTGAGAAGTTGGTGTGTACATGATTGGCTGCGAACATCCGCTGCAGTGAATCAGAGGACACAGTCGGGCCTCACGGAAGAGGTTGATGTATAAGCGCTAGGAGAGATTGATGTCACGACGGCGGTGAGATCGATGTCCGGCGGCGAATCAATTGTCATATTTTTAAAGCAAAGGAGAGATTGCAGCGTTTAAGGACATGGAAGGTAATTTTTTTTAAAAGACTAATCCTCACGTGGAGAAGGCTGAGTCCTTTTTAAAAGAGACTAATCCTAATCATCATGTGGAGAAGGCTGAGACCTGTACAAAGAAGGTCTGCCAATTCCAAAGGCTGTTAAGATGTTTTTATTTTTCTGTAATTTTAACATCCAAATCTAAAGGCTGTTAAGATGTTTTTAATTTTTTGTAGTTAAACATGGGAATTTATAGGTTAAATCTGAACCGTTATAATTTGGACCCACCAAATCAATGGTCCTCATTTTCTAATTTTCTCTAATTAACATGGGAGTTTATAGTTTAGATCTAAACCGTTATAATTTGGTCCCACCAAATCAATGGCCTCTAATTTTTAATTTTCTCTAACTAATGTGGGAATTTGTAGAAAGCGCCTAATTAGTATAAGTATAGATAGACTTCGGGAACTTTCGCCACACTAAATCCTCAACATTTTCCTCCCACATTGATCGGAGGTGAGGTTTCATGATCATGATCAACATGACAACCCAAAGAAAGGAACTGATGGCGGGCCTATTTTCTCCGGATGATGTTCCTTATGTTAAAAAGTAATATAATATATCTCTCCGTGTACCTTTGTTTATAAAATCGTATGGCTGGATTGCCTTGTTTGTCATAAATCTTTGCCCTTATAAAGGCTTTATAAAGTAGGACAAACACTCCCCGGCTACTGGCCGAGGAGGTTGAAGCCGATGGTCGGTCAACAAAGTTTTGTACAATGCGGGTCCGAGCATTAATGACGTAAAATACTTGCATACATAGTATCATTACACATAAATTGTGATTAAAATGAATTTACTCCGGATATCGATCCTTAATTCGGCCAACCCGTGCCAACATTAAGGCTCGGGGCTACGGGGCTTCATGCTTATCATTTACAAATATTAAAGGGGCACATCAATCCCCTGATCTGGTGTTGCCACCCGACTAGCGGCTCGGGGGCTACTGCATTGCCTATTCAATGCAGAAAATTCAAAGTGATCAGTGTTCGGCTTGACAGAACTATGGGAAAGCGAGTCTTCGGACAACAATAGGTACCATATGGGACTTATCCGGCATCAGGCTAATATATTACGACAACTTCTCAAAACCCTCTCTCAAGGGCCCATCCGCCGATCACTATCTCCTCTAGTGCGCATCTCGGATTTTTGGCCGACACACACCTTGAGGGCCATTGGCTATACATCTGTTCAGCAAATAAATTGCACCAAACGGAAATAAAATCCGGAAACAATTAGCCCAAAACCGAGGTGGTGCACCACCTCGGATACAGTCCGGCCAAAAGCTCGGATACAAATGGTTGGCTCCATAGAGGGAATTTTCGGAATTAAGCTCGGCTGAAGCCTTTCAGCGTTTTAGAACCAAGGTGTTCTAAGACACCTCGGATACAGTCTGGCGTTGGATCTTGGATATAGTCTGATGTCGGAGCTTGGATGCAGTTCGGTGTTGGAGCTCGGCTGCAAGAAGACACCTCGGATGCAGTCCGGCATTGGAGCTTGGATACAGTCCGACGTTGGAGCTCAGACATAAGAGGACACCGCCTCATGGGAACAATTTCAAACCCGAGGTGTGGCATAAAAATAACAGGGCATTGATAAATGCCGCAAACTTAAAGGGGCTCCTCGGATACCCGATGTGTAAAATCTTGAGATCCACTTCGGCGATCCTCAAGATCGAAGATGAGAATATTTGTTGAACCAGTTTTGAAGACCGACGACTGAAGATGAAGAACAGTTCAGAAGAATCGAGGAGCGTCCCCAACTTGAAGACCGGTTCAGGGGGCTACTGACGGTGTCCTGGACTAGGGGGTACTCACCAGGTCGTCTCCCGACCAGCTGGATCGGGTCGAGGACCCCCATGGCCGTTCACTATTGGGCCAGTTCGGGCAGCCCATGCTGCATACAAGGGATATTCCACAAGACCTGGTGCCTAAGACGAGGACTCTCCTAAACCCTAGGCCTCTGGTGCATTATATAAACCAAGGGCCGGGCTAATCAATAGATCAACTTATATTGATTAGAACAATCTCATGGTAGACACATGTACTTTGTACTTACCCCCATATGAATACAATGAAAAGCAGGACGTAGGGTATTGTCTCTTCGAGAGAGCCTGAACCTGGGTAAAATCATGTGTCTGTGTTACCGTCGCTCCAAGACGCCTAGCTTAGGACCCCCACTACGAGATATGCCGGTAATAGAACCGACACTTACCTCCCCTTGTAGTAGAGGAAAAAAAATCTTGGTTATAGTATCTTTCAAATTCTTCATAGTGATCAATAGATATAAATCCCAACTGACTCAGAGAATAGAGCTATGCTCCTCGGCAACGGTGCCAGAAAAAGGTCTTGATAACCCACAAGTATAGGGGATCGCAACAGTTTTTGAGGGTAGAGTATTCAACCGAAATTTATTGATTCGACACAAGGGGAGCCAAAGAATATTCTCAAGTATTAGCAGTTGAGTTGTCAATTCAACCACACCTGAAAGACTTAATATCGGCAGCAAAATATTTAGTAGCAAAGTAGTATGGAAGTAACGATAACGGTGGCAAAAGTAACAGTAGCAGTTTTGTAGCAATCGTAATAGTGGCAACGGAAAAGTAACTTAGCAAGGATCAATATGAAACGAACTCGTAGGCAATGGATCAACGATGGATAATTATGTCCGATGGCATTCATCATGCAACAGTTATAACATAAGGTGACACAGAACTAGCTCCAATTCATCAATATAATGTAGGCATGTATTCTGAATATAGTCATACGTGCTTATGGAAAAGAACTTGCATGACATCTTTTGTCCTATCCTCCCGTGGCAGTGGGGTCCTAA
The DNA here is from genome assembly GCF_018294505.1 of Triticum aestivum. Lineage (NCBI taxonomy): Eukaryota > Viridiplantae > Streptophyta > Magnoliopsida > Poales > Poaceae > Triticum > Triticum aestivum. The sequence continues at coordinate 212,559,976 of NC_057796.1, forward strand.
TGGAAACTATGGGATATTAGGGCCTCCTTTTAATAGAGAACCGGACCAAAGCATTAGCACTTAGTGAATACATGAACTCCTCAAACTACGGTAATCACCGGAAAGAATCCGAATTATTGTCAGCTTGGGGTATGCGGATCATAACTTGTAATAGGTGTCTACAACTTGCAAGATAGGATCAAGAACACAAATATATTCATGAAAACATAATAGGTTCAGATCTGAAATCATGGAACTCGGGCCCTAAGCATTAAGCATAGCAAAGTCATAGCAACATCAATCTCAGAACATAGTGGATACTAGGGATCAAACCCTAACAAAACTAACTCAATTGCATGATAACTCTCATACAACCCATCACCGTCCAGGAAGCCTACAATGGAATTACTCACGCACATCGGTGAGCATCATGAAATTGGTGATGGAGGAACGTTGATGATGATGATTGCGACGATTTCCCCTCTCCGGAGCCCAAAATGGACTCCAGATCTGCCCTCCCTATGAAGAACAGGAGGTGGCGGTGGCTCCGTATCGTAAAACGCGATGAATCCTTCTCTTTGATTTTTTTCTCCCCGAACATGAATATATGGAGTTGAAGTTGAGGTCGATGGAGCTTCGTGGGACCCACAAGGCAGGGGGCGCGCCCTGGGGGGATTCCCACCCTTGTGGACAGCTGGTGGGTCCCCTTCGGTTGATTCTTTGGCAATATTTTTTATTTGTTCCAAAAATATTCTCCATGAAGTTTTAGGTCATTCCGAGAACTTCTCTTTATGCACAAAAATAAAACCATGGTAATTCTGCTGAAAATAGCATCAGTCCGGGTTAGTTCCATTCAAATCATGCAAATTGGAGTCCGAAACAAGGGCAAAAGAGTTTGGAAAAGTAGATACGATGGAGAAGTATCATTCGCTCAGTGTTTACAAGTTACTGATCGATCACTAGCTAGCCTACTAACACACTCCTAGTAGTTTTAGTTGCGACGCAAGACCCGAAGGTGGCTGTTTTTTTTTTTGAATAAAAATGCCTACCTCTAAAGAAACTGGCATGCTGTTCTGAAAAAAATGCCATGCGAATCTGAAGAAACTGCCAGCAAAAACGTTCGCAAATGTCTTATCTCCTAGCGAACATTCATCAGCTACTGCGATCCTACACCTACACTATCCGACCAACTCGATCCTATGCTAATAACCAGCGGATCACGCACGTACCTCATCTGGATGAGTCGAGCGCACTCGTGTGACCGTAATGCCGATGTGCGACCCAACACGGACGGGACGCACCACTGACGGGATGGGACGGGGCGACACAATCATAATTTCAATTTTTCTAGTTTTCCATGGCAAGCTGGCACGCTAAGCCATGCCTGCTTATGCATTGAATTCCGATGACCGCGATGACCATCGCGTTTCCCACGAGACGCTGGTTCACCTACCTTCCGCCTATAATTACTGGGTCCCGGCTTTCTACGGTGGCACCATCACCCAACTCGCCATATCCTCAGAAGCCCCCACCGGCCTGACGTTGCTCGCCACTTGCCCTCGCTCTCGCCACGTCCGTCATGCCCCCGCCCGTCCGCAATAGGCGACACCGGAGGCGGTCACCACCGGAACTAGTGTTCGGTTCTTCACCGGAAGGCAGACGGAGGGAGGAGGCATTCTATCGGTCTTTAGATGGCAATGCGGAGTATGAGGACTTGTTGGAGCACGACCGCCAGGCGGAGGAGCAGCGTATAGCCGATTTGCGCTGCCAGCAGGGCATGGAGCAGCAGCACACCGACGCTCTGAGACGCAAGCAGAGCGCCCGCAACTGCGCCGACTACATGGAGGCCGATGCTTGGCAAATAGCCTTGGAGGCTATCAGGCACGCACATGTTCGCAACGCCAAATTTTACTACTAGCTCGTCAAGTGGGTTTCCCGCTTAGAAGCCGAACCTTCGGTGGACGACGTCGGTATGGAGAGGGCCAACGCGCGTGAGCAACACGCCCTATTGCACCTTTGGCAAGTCTGAGGCGAGGAGGAGGACGTCGATGCCGGTGTTTAGCATGTACAGTAGATGGCGACCGACATCGCCTAGTTAGCTAAGAGTAACTTAGTACTTGTACACTACTAGAGTATTAGGGGAGTACATCGTTAACTTGTCTATGATGGTTGTGAATGTGGAAGTTCAGTACTCTATATCTGGATTAGACCTGTTACTTTGCTCTGAATGTTGAACTTTCCGTTTGAACGTATGAAATGGGATGTTACTTTTTTAAATGGGTTGTATTTGTCCGCGGTCTAGAGGCTAAGTTGTGGGCCTACTAGGTTGACGTGTACACAATCAGTAGATGGTTGTACGTGGAGAGGATGACAGCAGGGATCCACCAGGGTCATGGCAGTACGCAAGCAAGTGACTCCTTATTTCAAGCCAACAAATGGTTCCTCCTAATGGATTTCTGACATCTGGGTCCCATGCCATTGTCAACATAGTCAATAAGCGAGAGAATTGCACAACGAGCGGCTGACACCAGGAACCCAGCAGCTCGCCCAGTTCTTTTTGTTTTTGATACGGAAGCAGGGTGTCAACTAGGCTATGCGGGGCACTCTAGCTTGTCTAGCCAGCCTTTTATTTTATGTTTACCTGTTGGGGATATCTAGCGACATATGCCAAGGGATGGCATATCTTGGAGGGGGTAAAAAGTATGTCGCCGGGCTCTAGAAGCGGGAGTGAGCGAGACCGCATACGCCTGCGAATCTTACCCAGCTTCGGGGCTCTCCGTGGAGATAACACCCCTAGTCCTGCTCTGCGGGGTCTCCGCATGATCACTATGGTGAATAAAGTAGCTACAAGATTGCTCCTTGAGCTGTTCATCTAGAGGAGGAAGAAGGGAAAGGCTAGCTCTACTCCTCTCTATGTGTGTGTATGATGGCCAAGGTTCTGAACCCCTTGCATGGGGAGGCCTGGGGGGTTTATATAGGCCTACCCCCCAAGGGTACGATGGTAATCCGGCCGGGTGTAGGACCCGACCGTCAGTGTCTTTGGACGCCGGCTTCTCCGCCGGCTGCTAGGGCCCGTCGCTTGGTGGGTCCCGCCGGCTGCCGTGATCTCGGCCAACAGGTAGGGCCCGCCGACTGCGGGCCATGCTGGCTGCTTTATACTGTAGCCTTGCTCCTGATGACGGAGGCTTTGTCGGGGGAGTGTGGCTACAGTCCCGCCGCCTGGCGGGCGTTCACTGTAGCCACATCCCGTCTCGTCTGGTTAATGGCGCACAGACTCCGAGGGAGAGGACGGCCGCCTGCTAGGAGCTGGCCTGCCCTTGTTGCCGCCTGCTGGGGCTTTGCCGCCTTTTGGTGACTCGCGGACAGGTAGGGCCCGCCGCCTGCGGGCCGTACCGACCGCCCGTTGTGGGAGCATGGTTCTTCTGATGTAGGTGATGTCATGGGCCGTGTGGCTACAGTGCTGCGCCGGGCGGGAGGTGTCCGCTTGGTACACCCGCACTGTGGCCACGCTCTGCCCTAGATTTGGGGGTGGCAAGTTACACTGTAGCCACGCCCCATCTTGTCGTGGTAATGGGTGCAAACTTTGAGGAGGCGCGGGGCCGCCTGCTAGATGCCGGCCCATTTGGGGCCGCTTATTGGAGGCACGCCGTCTTCTAGCAGCCAACCCTTAGTCACAGCCGGCCCAAGGAGTCGGCCTCTCGCCAGGAAGGTGTGAGGGGCGCAGCTAGCCCCGATGTATTGAAATACCATGGGGGGCTGATGAGGCTACCAGTGGTCATTTACTCCGACAGTAGTCCCCGAAGCTGGTGGGGAGCCGCGGCTAAAAATCGAGGAGCCTCAGCAGCTTCCTACTCAGAATGTTTTGGTAAGCTTGCCTTGTCCGTCTTCTAGAGAAGCCGACGGCCAGGAGCCGGCCAAGGAGCTGGGTGTCATGCCTGCCGAGTGACAGGCTTGCCGCCCGTTGCTTGCTCGCCACACGGCGCCAACAGACCAGGCCGGCCTGCCAGCCTACGCGCGCGATGGGACGTCGCCGCAGGCTCGGGCCGCCACTACAGTGCCTCGGCGCGCGCGGATCCGCTGTGGCTGAGGCGAACGGTTGCGCTTCCGAGGCGCCTTAATCACGCGCGGTTACAGTGCGGAAGGCGCTAGGTCATGGGGTCGTGGGCACAGTTAATCCTGCATCCTCCCACGTCTCGCCCCCTCGGCTCTGCTGCCGGGGTGCTATAAGTAGGGGGAGGAGGGGGCGGCAGAACGCACGCGCGCCCCCTCACCCTTCATCTTCATCGTCTTCCTCTTCTTCTTCTTGCTACCGCCGTGCCCCTTCTCGCCGCCAGAGCACAGCCGCAGCCGCCGTTGCCGGACTTTTCCGCATCCCTGCGGCTTCGTCCCTGCGCAGCCACCTCGCGCCTCCAGTGAGCGACTGCGCTCATGGCGCGTGGCGGCAACTATGGCGACTGGGATGGCTCCAACATTCACAACGACCACTTGGCGTTCCTCCGCGATACGGGATGGATCCCCATGCGTCACACGTGAAGGTGCGTGTTCCTCCCGCGGCGGAGGTCTCGCCGGCACCGGCGGATGGCGAGCGTGTCGTCTTTTGGTCGCACTTCCTCCACGGCTTCGGCCTGCCGGCGAGCGGGTTCGTCCACTCGTTCCTCGACTTCTACGGAATGCAGCCCCACCACCTCATGCCGAACACGGTGGTGCTGCTCTCCGCCTTCGTCACCCTCTGCGAGGGGTATCTCGGCACGCTCCTCACACTCGAGCTGTGGGGGGAGCTGTTCTACCTCAAGCTCGGCACCGCCGCCAAGGGTGAGGCGGCGCAGTGCGGCGCCTGCGTCGTGGTGCGGCCCACGGGCTCTGGTGTCCACTTCCCGGCTCTTGCCTTGCTATAGTCGGCTAAGCTGTGGCAAAAGTCCTACTTCTACGTCAAGAATATCCACTCGTCGTGGGACTATATCAACCTACCGGCTTATGCAGCCGGCTCGCCTGCAAAGCCCCGCACGAACTAGAAGTTTCGGCCGAAGAACCTGTCGGCCGCCTCCTCCACCGCTCTCACCCGGCTGCAGGATATGACGGAGTTGGAGGGCCTCAAAGCCTCAGATCTGCTGGCCGCCTTCGTGAAGCGTCGGGTGCTGCCCCTTAAACCCAGCCCCACATAATCAGCAGCATGAGCAGGCGCCGGGACCCGTTCCGGATGAGCACCAAAATGATGTCGGGTGTGGAGGTGGTCCGGATGGTGAACTTCTTCTCCGACTGCAAGCTCTCGGAGAAGGAGTGGTGGTTCGGCAAGGTGTCGTACAGCCGTGCCAACCCGCCGCCTGCGGTAAGTGTTCTGGTGCCCTCGTTCTTTGCTTGGATTTCTTCTCGCCGCCTGACCAATTCTGCCATGATGCAGCGCTTCCCAGGCCATACGTCATCTGACACCTCGGCCCCAGGTCACCAGTACCTAGCGGACCGGGCGGAGAGTGACGTGGACGACCCCGACCTGGGGGCGGCCGCCATGGAGGAGGACGACGCCGTAGGAGGCGACAACGGGGGAGCCGGCGACTCCTCAGGAGGTGGCCTCGGGGAGTGGCCGGACGATGATGGGGAGGATGACGAGCCGCGCCACACCCTTGGTGCCGACAGGACAGGCGCCGGCTCCTCGGTTGCGCCGACTACAGCAACCGACGCGTCAAAGCGTCGGGCAGACGCCGGGTTGTTCGGCAGTCGACCCAAGAAGACCAAGACCTTGGCCGCTGTGACCAAGCAGCAAGAGGCCTTGAAGGTGGCCTCCTTCCAGAGGAACTCGAAGCCGCTCCCGACGGTGTCCGTGTTAGTACTTCGGCTATACTTGGCTTGATAGTTTCCGCCTGGTGCTTGTTTCTTCTTCCCTTGCAATTTTCTTACTTCCTTTTTCTTGCCTCGCTGAGCAGGGCCCCGCTTTCCTAGTCGCGAGCCCCATCGGGCTCGGTGATTGGAGCAGCGGACGACTCAGCTAACACCCGCCGCGTGGACCTAGCCGCCGCCCTTCGGGAGGCGACGGAGAGGAACCTGCTGGAGGCGCGGCAGGAGCGAGATGTCGTGGCCCGAGCGGAGGCAGAGGAGGCCGACATGGCACAGGAAAGGGCCGATGAGGCGGCCAAGGCGGAAGCCGACATGGCGGCCAAGGAGCGGGCGGACACGGCCGCCAAAGCGCAGGAGGAGGAGGCATCCTGCAGTAGGGCTCCGGAGTCCACTGGCCCGCAGCATGCGGAGCCGCTGGTGCTGGAGGGCCAGGAGCTGACTGGGGGGGCTGGTGTCGACCAGCCGGCCCTAGAGAGGAGAGAGGCGGACCCCGTCGTTTCAAATACGGAGGTGCCTCCACGCGCGCAACTGCCGACGCGCAGGGCAGTCGGCCTGAAGCGCTGCTGGTGCCGCCATCTGGCGGCGAGTTGGTGGTGGGTCCGACTCCCACGGTCCGCATTCCCGCGCGCCAGCACCCGGCGAGGGCGAACTCGGCGCTAAGGCCGATGGAGACCGGGGCCGCTAGCTCGTCGGCGCCCGACACCGAGTCCACTAGCGCCGCCCCACCGGATTGGACATCTGGGGGCGGCACAGGTGTCTTGAACATGGTCGTGAAGGACATCTTGGCCCGGTTCAACACCCAGGGCGCCACCCTCCAGCAATTCATGTAGGAGTTCTTGGCGACGCGGGCGACCGTCCGAGTACTTTAGTTGCTTCTTGTTTTTCAATTCTTGCAATCTTCCATGGGGCGCGTCAGCGCACCCACTTGGTGTAGCCCCCGAGTTCCGGGTCGGCTGCTGAGCAGGCGGCTCGGAACTTCATTATAAGTTCCGAGTGCTGACTTGTTTTTTTTCTTCTGTTGTCTTCGTTGCAGGACTACCACAACCTCAGCGTGGCCTCCTACAACTCTTAGCACCAGGATCTGGCCAAGCGGACTGCCGACCTAAATCAGAGCCGGAGTAAGCATTCCGTTTTTCTTCTCACGGGGGCGCGTCAGTGCACCCGCTGGGTGTAGTCCCCAACATTCAGGCCGACTGTTGAGTAGTCAGGCCGGATCTTCCGGCAACTACTTGTCTTTGGTTGGTGTTGACGCTTTCTTTCTTGTCTTTGCAGAGGCCACCTCCGATCTGTGGAGGCTCCTGAGCGAGGTCGAGAATGCGCTCCAAACCAAGGAGCAGGAGCGCAGCTAGGCAGCTCGGGAGGGCGACCACCTGGTGAAGGAGCTGGCAGACCAGGCGGAGCGGCATAAGGCGGAGCTCCAGAAGCTGAAGGAAGGCAAAGGCCTCCTCAAGGCCGAGTTCAAGACTCAACGCTCAGAGTGGGTCGAGAAGGAGAAGTTCCTGACCGATGGCTACGGCGAGATCGAGCACATGATGAAAGGTAAATCACATCTTCCTTGGTACGGTTGCCGACTGCTGCACGAGCCGGCTTCTGGCCTCTAATTTTTTTGCTCTTCTTCTTGGACAGAATTCTTCCCCGGTCAGTCTGTCGCCGTCAGCCAGGCCATCGAGGCGCAGTGCGATTAGCTGAGGAGGGCAGGCGCCGACATTCCGCCAAACGCGCCCCGAAACCTTTGCGAGCAGCTCCTGGCCATCAAGACATGCCTGGACCCGGCTCGCCGTCTGCTTCGCCGCCTGTAGCACGCCGGGTCTCAGGTGCTGACCACCCTCTGGCCGGACACCCAAGTCCCGTGCACCCCCAGTCGGACTGCCGACTGGCTGGAGGTAGCAGTCGGGCGCTTCGAGGCCTGGAAGGGCGCCGCGGCTCGGGCGGGCGCTCAGACGGCCTTGGAATTGGCCAAGGCTTGGTATCCTAGGATGGACCTGGACCACCTGGCCACCTTTTGGCAGGAGGCCGGGCCGAAGCTGGCAGTGGTGAGCCGCGCGCTCACCCAACGCGCGGCGACAATTGCCGAGTATGCCAACACCAACATCTTCATCCCCGAGCAAGATGAGGAAGGCGCTGAGGTGCCGCCCAACTGGTTTGGGGTGAACCCGGATGATGGTGAGGACTCGGCAGAGGAGATCACTTCCAGCGACGAGGGCGAGGATGAAGAGGGTGAGGACAATGAAGACATCGCACCGGACGACGGAGCGGACAGCCGGCCTCAGCCTGATCAGGCCTCGACCAGCGGGCCATGAGATGCGACGCCAACTGCTGCCGGTGCCGACCAGGCCGACACCTACCAGTCGGCCGCTCAACCAATCGGTGCCTCTACCCCCGCCGACCTGTCGACTCTGCATGCTGCTCTTCTGGCCTAGGCGGCCACTTTATCTTTCTTGCCTTCCTGTTCTTGTAATCTTTCGAACAAGTTAAATTCACGCAGTTCCACCCGCTGGGGGTGTACATTCAAACTCTATTGAATGCTGGCTGTGAGCCTTTGCTATGTAAATTAATTTATTCTCGCACAAGTTGTGCTCTGCCGGGTTCTAACTTGATTTTGCCTTCCTGTTCTTTTTGGCTTTTTCCTTTGCCGTCTTCCTTTGGCTGCCACCCTATCAGCCGAACAGCCGCTCTGCGGTCTGTGGCCGGCTCATGGACTTCGCCATTTAGGATAGACAAGTACTACAGCCGCCTAGAACATAGCAATTCAAGTGAGAAGTAGGACGGCCGGCTGCTCAGCAGCCGGACGGTGAGGTGAGAGGACGCTTGGCCTATGTTGGTTTTTTCCTTAGTCAGTTTTCGTGTGGACACCGTTTCCTGCCTTTAGCTCTTGCCAGCCGGACAGTCGCTCTGCGAGCTGCAGCTTAAAGCGAGAGAGGGCTTAGATGTCGGCACACTACTTGTCCGGCTGCAGGTGGCCTCAACATAGGACAAGGCGGCGAGCCCCCGGACTGACTGGTCGGACTCGGTGCCGGGCGGAGAAATGAAATAACACATTGACATGCATAATCTTATCATATAGATAAAAAAGGGTAGTCCCCCAGTGCTCCTCGAGGGGACCATCATTGTCTTTGCGTAACACAAAAAGGTGGCATGATACATACTGCATTTAACTGTAAAATCTTCAAAGGAGGTTTGCGTTCCATGGGCGCTCTGTTTCCTTGCCGGAGTTGTCCCTCTTGCGCGCCTTGGGCTTCTGCGCGTCGATGAGGTAGTAGGAGCCATTGCCCAGGGCTTTGCTGATGATGAAGGGCCCTTCCTAAGGGGTCGAGAGCTTGTGCTGGCCGGCTATTCGCTGGACCAGTCAGAGTACAAGGACCCCCTCGCGGAAGGATAGCGGTTTGACCTTCCGGCTGTGATAGCGGCGCAGGCCCTGCTGGTGGATGGCGGACCGGCTGAGGCCAACAGTCGGGCCTCTTCCAGCAAGTCGACGCCGTCTTCTCGCGCCTCCTTTGCCTCCGCCTTCGTGTACATGGTGACTTGAGGCGAGTCAAACTCAATGCCGGTTGGGATGACAGCATCGGCCCCGTACACGAGGAAGAAGGGAGTGAAGCTAGTTGCTTTGTTCGGTGTAGTCTGGAGGCTCTAGAGGACGGCCGGCAGCTCTTCGATCCAGCAGCTGGCTGAGCGTTCCAGCGGCTCGACCAGTTGGGGCTTGATGCCGGACAGGATGATGCTGTTTGCTCGCTCGACTTGGCCTTTTGATTGCGGATGGGCAACGGACGCTAAGTCCAGTCGGATGCCCTGCGTCGTGCAGAAACGGGCCAAGGCGCCTTTGGCGAAGTTTGTGCCATTGTCGGTGATGATGCTGTGCGGTACGCCGTACCGGACGGTGATATCTGTGATGAAGGTCACAACAGTCGGACTGTTGGGTTTCTTGATTGGCTTTGCTTCAATCCATTTGGTGAATTTGTCCATGGCAACCAACAGATGGGTCAAGCCACCACGTGCTGTATTGAACGGGCCCACCATGTCCAGCCCCCAGACGACAAACGGCCAGGTGAGGGGGATGGTCTTGAGTGCAGAAGCCGACAGGTGTTGCTTGGAGCTGAAGCGTTGGCACCCATTGCACTCCTTGACCAAATCCTTTGGCGTCGTCCAAAGCAGTCGGCCAAAAGAATCCGTGGCGGAAAGCTTTGGCGACAAGGGATCTGGAGGCTGTGTGGTGGCCGCATTTGCCTTGGTGGATGTCTCTGAGAATTGCTTTCCTCTTCTCTGGCTCTACGCAGCACTGGAAGACGCCAGTTACGCTCCGCCTGACGAGCTCTCTGTTTACTATTGTGTACGCTGATGCCCGGCATTGCACTTGCTGGGCCAGAATCTCGTCTACTGGTAGCTCTCCGCTCACCAGGAAGTTGAGGATGGGTTGTGCCCAAGATGGTGCTTCTACCACTGTCATCACGGCCACTTGTACCAGGGCGGTTGGGTTGGGAGGCGGCGGGTTGGAGTCGGTCGCCACTTGCTGTGTCGTTGAAGTCCCCGGGCCGACTGCTGCAGCCCCCGGGCTGGGTTCTGAAAACCCCGGGCCGGGTGCGACTGCCGAAGTCCCCGGACCGTCTGCCGAAGTCCCCGGGCCGAGTGCTGCAGCCCCCGGGCCAGGATCTGAAGTCCCCGGGCCGGGTGCGACTGCTGCAGTCCCCGGGCCACCTGCCGAAGTCCCCGCGCCGACTGTTGCAGTCCCCGAACCGGAACTGACTATTCTGGGGTCAGTCGGAACAAAGATGAACTCTGATTCCGGCGAAGGCTTGATAGACGGCTTGCGGAGGCAGTGGAGGGAGACACCGGCTGGTATCGCTTGCCGGGTGGAGCCAATCCGTGCCAGGGCATCTGCTTGCTCATTGTCGGCCCGTTGCGCATGATTGAACTCGCACCCGTCAAAGTACCCGCTGAGCTGCTGGACGAGGAAGTGGTAGCTGCGGATGCCAATCTCTTTGGCCAGTCGGAGCCTGTGGATGAGTGCCTCGTACTCGGGCACGTTGTTGGAGGCGGCAAAGTGAATCTGCAGTGTGTACTTGAGCTTGTCGCCTTTGGGAGAGGTGAGGACGATGTCGGCTCCCAAACCGGTGTGCATTTTGAGCCATCAAAGTGCATCCGCCAATGGGTGGAATCCGGCGCTGGCGGCAGGTACTGGGTCTCGGCCCAGTCGATGAGGAAGTCGGCCAGCGCTTAGGACTTGATGGCAGTGCGAGGCTGGTAGAGGATGGTGAAGGTGGCCAGCTCGATGGCCCACTTCGCCACCCGGCCTGATGCCTCTCTGTTGCCTATGATCTCGGGAAGTGGGGCAGTGCAGACGACCGTGATGGAATGCTCTTGAAATATTGCTTGAGATTCTTGGCGGCGAAGTATACGCCGTAGCACATCTTCTGGTAGTGGGGGTAGTTCTGCTTGGAGACTGACAGCACCTCATTCAGGTAGTAGACGGGCCTGTGGACCAGCTATGCCTTGCCGTCTTCTAAGCGCTCGACCATGATCACACTGCTGACCACCCGGCTGGTGGCCGTGATGTAGAGGAGCATAGGCTCCTTAGCAGCCGAAGCCGCCAGGACATGCGGCGTGGTCAGCATCTTCTTGAGCTGGAGGAAGGCCTCGTCCGCCTTGTCATTCCACTCGAAGCAAGTGGTTTTCTTCATTAACTGGTACAGGGGAAGAGCCTTCTCGCTCCGCCGACAGATGAAGCGGTTGAGGGATGCTAAGCACCCGATGAACTTCTGGATGTCTCGCAGTCGGGTGGGTCTCTCCATCCGCTCAATGGCCTTGATCTTCACAGGGTTGCACCCGATGCCGCGTTCAAAGACAAGGAAACCAAGGAGCTGGCCGGATGGGACTCCGAATACACACTTCTCAAGGCTGAGCTTGATTTGAAAACGACACAGATTATTAAAGGTCTCCTTGAGATCCTCCAGAAGGGTGCCGTGCTTCTCCGTCTTCACCACAATATCGTCTATATAAACGTGGGCATTTTTGCCGAGTTGCTTGAGGAGGCACTTCTGCATGCAATGCTGAAAAGTGGCACTGACATTTCTCAAGCCGAACGTCATGGTCAGGTAGCAGAAGGCTCTGAATGGTGTGATGAGGGCATTCTTCAGCCGATCGGTCGGGTTCAGTTTGATCTGGTGGTAGCCGGAGTAGGCATCAAGGAAGGACAACAGCTCGCATCCGGCAGTGGAGTCAATCACTTGATCTATCCGCGGCAGAGCAAACGGATCTTTGGGGCAGGCTTTGTTGAGGCTGGTGTAGTCAATACACATGTGCCACTTGTTGTTCTTCTTCAATACAAGGACTGGGTTGGCAAGCCACTCTGGAAAAAACACTTCCATGATAAAGCCGGCTGCTAGGAGTTGGGCTATCTCTTCTCCAACAATTCTTCTCTTCTCTTCTGACAGGCGGCGTAGGGTTGCTTTACCGGCTTTGCATCTGGCCTGACATGTAGCTTGTGCTCGGCGAAATCTGTCTTAACACCCGGCATGTCTTTGGGAGACCATGCGAAGATGTCCCGATTCTTACGGAGGAAATCGACGAGCTCGCTTTCCTATTTGCTATCGAGGTTGGTCCCCACGATAGCATGCCTCTCCGGGTGCTATGGGTCCAGGGCAATCTTCTTGCTCTCTTTGGCCGGCTGGAAGGAGCCCTGAGTCTCCGACTCCTTGGGGTCTGGCGACAGGTCCGGCTGCTTGCTGGCCATGGCCACAAACCAGTCAAGGAGACGCTTCTCTTCGGCAATGATACGTCCATTTCGTATCATGTTTTCTTACTGTTATTTATAATGTTTTTATCCATAATAATGCTTTTTGGAGTAAATCTAATGCCTTTTCTTTTATAATTTGCAAGGTACACACCAAGAGGGAGAATTCTGGCAGCTGGAAATCTGGACCTAAAAAAGCTACGTCAAGCTACCTATTCTGCACAACTCCAAACAAGCTGAAACTTCACGGAGAATTTTTTATGGAATATTTAAGAAATATTGGAGCAAATAACTACCAGAGGGGGCCCACCAAGTGGGCACAACTCACCTGGGCACGCCAGGGAGCCCAGGGGCGCCCTGGTGGGTTCTGCCCTCCTCGGCCCACCTCCGGTGCCCATCTTCTAGTATATAAGTCATTTTTACCTAGAAATAATAAGGGGGAGACTTTCGGGATGGAGCGCCACCGTCTCGAGGCGGAACTTGGGCAGGAGCACTTTTGCTCTCCGGCGGAGCGATTCTGCCGGGGGAACTTCCCTCCCGGAGGGGAAAATCATCGTCATCATCATCGCCAACAACTCTCCCATATTGGGGAGGGCAATCTCCATCAACATCTTCACCAGCACCATCTCATCTTAAACCCTAGTTCATCTCTTGTATTCAATCTTGTTACCGAAACTATAGATTGGTGCTAGGGGGTGACTAGTAGTGTTGATTACATCTTGCAGTTGATTACTATATGGTTTATTTGGTGGAAGATTATATGTTCAGATCCATTATGCTATTTAATAATCCTCTGATCATGAGCATGTTGATTATTTGTGATTAGTTACTTTTGTTCTTGAGGTCACGGGAGAAATCATGTTGCAAGTATTCATGTGAATTTGATATGTGTTCGATATTTTGTAGTATGTATGTTGTGATTCCCTTAGTGGTGTCATGTGAACGTCGACTACATGACACTTCACCATATTTGGGTCTAAGGAAATGCATTGTGGAGTAGTAAATAGATGGTGGGTTGCGAGAGTGACAGAAACTTAGACCTAGTTTATGCACTATTCCGTAAGGGACCGATTGGATCCTAGAGTTTAATGCTATGGTTAGAATTTATTCTTAATACTTTTCTCGTAGTTGCGGATGCTTGTGGGAGGGTTAATCATAAGTAGGAGCTTTGTTCAAGTAAGAACAGCACCTAAGCACCGGTCCACCCACATATCAAATTATCAAAGTAGCGAACACAAATCAAACCAACATGACGAAAGTAACTAGACGAAATTCCCGTGTACCCTCAAGAACGCTTTGCTTGTTATAAGAGACCGTTTTGGCCCGTCCTTTGTCTAAAGAGGATTGGGCTACCTTGATGCATACTTATTGTTACTATCGTTACTTGCTCGTTACAAATTATCTTGCTATCAAACTACTCGCTACTTACAGTTTCAGCACTTGCAGATATTACCTTACTGAAAACCACTTGTCATTTCCTTCTGCTCCTCGTTGGGTTCGACACTCTTACTTATCGAAAAGGGCTATTGATCCCCTATACTTGTGGGTCATCAAGGCTATTTTCTGGTGCCATTTCCAGGGAATGAAGCGCCTTTGGTAAGTGGAATTCGGTAAGGAAACATTTAGATAGTGTGCTGAAATTTATTGTCACTTGTTACCATGGAAAACAATCCTTTGAGGGGTTTGTTCAGGGTATCTTCACCTCGTCTGAAACCACAATTAGTTACCCCTCAACCTAGTGCACCTACCGAAAATATTGAATATGAAATCCCTTCGGGTATGATAGAACAACTGCTAGCTAAAGCTTATGCAGGAGATGGAACTGAACATCCTGATATGCACTTGATACATGTGGAACAAATTTGTGGATTGTTTAAGCTTGCAGGTTTACCCAGGGATGAAGTGATGAAAAAGGTTTTCCCTTTATCTTTGAAGGGAAAAGCATTGGCATGGTATAGGCTATGCGATGATATTGGATCATGGAATTGGAATCGTTTGAAATTGGAGTTCCATCAAAAAAATTATCCTATGCATCTAGTTCATCGTGATCGGAATTATATATATAATTTTTGGCCTCGTGAAGGAGAAAGTATCGCTCTAGCTTGGGGGAGGCTTAAGTCGATGTTATATTCATGCCCCAATCATGAGCTCTCAAGAGAAATTATTAATCAGAATTTTTATGCTCGGCTTTCTCGTAATGATCAAACCATGCTGGATACTTCTTGTGCTGGTTCTTTTATGAAGAAAACTATTGAATTCCAGTGGGATCTTTTGGAAAGAATTAAACGCAACTCTAAAGATTGGGAACTTGACGAAGGTAAAGAGTCGGGTATAAAGCTTAAGTATGATTGCGTTAAATCTTTTATGGATACCGATGCTTTTCAAAACTTTAGCACTAAATATGGACTTGACTCTGAGATAGTAGCCTCCTTTTGTGAATCATTTGCTACTCATGTTGAACTTCCTAAAGAGAAGTGGTTTAACTATCACCCACCCATTAAAGATGAAATTAAAGAACCAGTACCAGTTAAAGAAGAAACTATACTTTATAATGTTGATCCAGTTGTTCCTTCTGCTTATATTGAGAAACCACCTTTCCCTGTTAGGATAAAAGAACATGCTAAAGTTTCAACGGTGGTTAACAAAAGCTATGTTAGAACACCTAAACCTGATGAACAAATTAAAGTAGAACCTAGCATTGCTATGGTTAAAGATCTCTTGGAAGAAGATATGGATGGGCATGTTATTTACGTCTGTGAAGAAGCTGCTAGAATTGCTAAACCTGATGGAAAAGATAAACATAGACTTATTGTTGGCATGCCTGTTATTTCAGTTAAAATAGGATATCACTGTTATCATGGTTTATGTGACATGGGTGCTAGTGTGAGTGCTATTCCTTACACTCTATATCAAGAAATTATAAAAGACATAGCACCTACCAAGTTAGAAGACATAGATGTTACTATTAAACTTGCAAATAGAGACACCATATCACCTTGTGGGATTGAAGTCTTGTGTGGGAAAATAAAATATCCTACTGATTTTCTTGTTCTTGGTCCCTGCAAGATGACTTCTGTCCCATTATCTTTGGTAGACCTTTCTTGAACACAGTAAATGCTAAGATAGATTGCAAGAAACAAATTGTGGGTGTTAGCTTTGGTGATGAGTCTCATGAGTTTAATTTTTCCAAGTTTAATAGAAATCATCATGAAAAAGAATTGCCTAGTAAGGATGAATTAATTGGTCTTGCTTCTATTGCTGTGCCACCTACTGATCCTTTAGAGCAATACTTGCTACACCATGAGAATGATTTACATATGCATGAAAGAAATGAAATAGGTAAGATCTTGTTTGAACAACGTCCTATGCTTAAACACAATTTTCCTATTGAAACTCTTGGAGGTCCTCCTCCACCTAAGGGTGACCCTGTGTTTGAATTAAAATAATTGCCAGACACTTTGAAATATGCTTATCTTGATGAAAAGTAGTTATTCTGGTTATTATCAGTGCTAACCTTTCATAAAATGAAGAAGAAAGATTATTGAAAGTTCTAAGGAAGCATCGAGCTGCTATTGGATATACTCTTGATGATTTAAAGGGCATTAGTCCCACTCTATGTCAGCACAAAATTAATATGGAACCTGATGCTAAACCAGTTGTTGATCATCAACGTCTGTTAAATCCGAAGATGAAAGAAGTGGTAAGAACGGAAATACTAAAACTTCTCGAAGCAGGTATAATCTATCCCATAGCTGATAGTAGATGGGTAAGTCATGTTCATTGTGTCCCTAAGAAAGGAGGTATAACTATCGTTCCTAATGATAACAATGAGCTTATTCCACAAAGAATTGTTACAGGCTATAGAATGGTAATTGATTTTAGAAAATTAAACAAAGCAACTAGAAAAGATCTTTACCCTTTGCCTTTTATTGATCAGATGCTTGAAAGATTATCTAAACACACACACTTCTTCTTCCTTGATGGATATCCTGGCTTTTCACAAATACCTGTATCTCAATCTGATCAAGAAAAGACTACTTTTACTTGTCCCTTTGGAACCTATGCTTATAGACGTATGCCTTTTGGTTTATGTAATGCACCTTCTACCTTTCAAAGATGCATGATGGCTATATGCTCTGACTTTTGTGAAAAGATTGTTGAGGTTTTCATGGATGACTTTTCTCTTTATGGGAAGTCCTTTGATGATTGTTTAAGCAATCTTGAGCGAGTTTTGTAGAGATGTGAACAAGCAAATCTTGTCCTGAATTGGGAGAAGTGCCACTTTATGGTTAATGAGGGCATTGTCTTGGGTCATAAAATTTCTGAAAGAGGTATTGAAGTGGACCAAGCTAAGGTTGATGCAATTGAGAAAATGCCATGTCCTAAGGACATCAAAGGTATTCATAGTTTCCTAGGTCATGCCGGTTTCTATAGGAGATTTATTAAAGACTTCTCTAAAATTTGTAGGCCTCTCACTAGTCTTTTGCAAAAGGATATTCCTTTTGTTTTTGATGATGATTGTTTAGAAGCCTTTGAAACACTCAAGAAAGCCTTAATTTCTGCACCTATTGTTCAACCACCTAATTGGAACTTGCCTTTCAAAATTATGTGTGATGCTAGTGATTATGTTGTTGGTGCTGTTCTAGGACAAAGAGTTGATAAGAAATTGAATGTTATTCATTATGCTAGTAAAACTCTAGACAAAGCTCAAAGAAATTATGCTACGACTGAAAAAGAATTTTTAGCAGTGGTGTTTGCTTGTGATAAATTTAGACCTTATATTGTTGATTCCAAAGTAACTGTTCACACACACCATGCTGCTATTAAATATCTTATGGAAAAGAAAGATGCTAAACCTAGACTTATTTGTTGGGTTCTCTTGTTACAAGAATTTGATTTACTTATTATTGATAGAAAAGGAGCTGAGAACCCCATAGCAGATAACTTGTCTAGGCTTGAAAATGTGCTTGATGACCCACTACCTATTGATGATAGTTTTCCTGATGAGCAGTTAGCTGCAATAAATGTTGCTAATAGTACTCCTTGGTATGCTGATTATGCTAATTACATTGTTGCTAAATATTTACCTCCTAGCTTTACATACCAACAAAAGAAAAAAATTCTTCTATGATATAAGACATTACTTTTGGGATGACCCACATCTTTATAAAGAAGGAGTAGATGGTATTATTAGACGTTGTGTACCCGAGCATGAACAGGGACAAATCCTATGGAAATGTCACTCTGAGGCTTATGGAGGGCATCATGCTGGAGATAAAACTGCTCACAAGGTATTGCAATTTGGATTTTATTGGCCTACTCTCTTCAAGGATGCCCGTAAGTTTTTCTCATCTTGTGATGAATGCCAAAGAATAGGTAATATTGGTAAGCGTCAAGAAATGCCTATGAATTATTCACTTGTTGTTGAACCATTTGATGTTTGGGGATTTGATTACATGGGACCTTTTCCTTCCTCTAATGGGTATACACATTGGTTGCTATTGATTATGCTACTAAATGGGTAGAAGCTATTCCAACTAGTAGTGCTGATCACAACACCTCTATTAAAATGCTTAAGGAAGTTATTTTCCCAAGGTTTGGAGTCCCAAGATATTTAATAACTGATGGTGGTTCACACTTTATTCATGGTGCTTTTCGTAAAATGCTTGCCAAGTATGATGTTAACCATAGAATTGCATCACCTTATCATCCTCAGTCTAGTGGTCAAGTTGAACTTAGCAATAGAGAAATAAAATTAATTTTGCAAAAGACTGTCAATAGGTCCAAGAAGAATTGGTCTAAGAAATTAGATGATGCACTTTGGGCTTATAGAACAGCATATAAAAATCCTATGGGTATGTCTCCATATAAAATGGTTTATGGAAAAGCTTGTCATTTGCGTCTTGAGTTAGAACATAAAGCATACTGGGCAGATAAAGAACTCAACTATGATTTCAAACTTGTCGGTGAAAAGAGGTTATTTGATATTAGCTCTTTAGATGAATGGAGAACCCAGGCTTATGAAAATGCAAAATTATTCAAAGAGAAAGTTAAAAGATGGCATGACAAAAGAATCCAAAAGCGTGAGTTCAAAGTCGCAGAATATGTTCTTTTGTACAACTCTCGTTTTAGATTTTTTGTAGGAAAGATCCTCTCGAAATGGGAAGGCCCATATGTCATCGAGGAGGTTTACCGGTCTGGAGCCATCAAAATAAATAATTTCGAAGGCACTAACCCGAAGGTTGTCAATGGGCAACGAATAAAGCATTATATCTCAGGTATGCCTATCAATGTTGAAAGTAGTATTATCCAAACTTTGACACTGGAAGAACACATAAAAGAGTCCTTCCGGAACACCCCAGAATCATCAAAATAAGGAGGTACGTGATACAGTAAGTAAACGGCCACCGAAAAATCCGCAAAAATATTTTTTGTTAGTTTTGGAATATTTTAGAATTTTGGAAATAAAGAAACTCCCAGGAAACGTACCCTGGTGGGCATAAGACACCATGGCGCCCCAGGCTTGCCTGGCGCGCCCAGGTGGGTTGTGCCCACCTGGGGCACCTTCCGGACTCTACTTTTCTTCTGTATACTTGTCCTGCAAGATAAAAATTCTATATATACTTCCCGAACATGTTAACCACCGTATCGCGAAGAAATCCTCTGTTCTCTTTTCTTGCTATTCCTTGTCAGATTTATCAAGCCAGGCATCACGTCTTCCTGCTCCGCCAACAACATGGAAGAAGATGCTTGGCTGATGAAGGTCGAGACTAAGAGGGAGGAGCTTACGGATGCTGTCAAGGGAGGCAAGGGCAAGGAAGCTACCATAAATCCATCCCCGGTGACAACACAAGCACTGCTGGCCGAGGAGGAGGAAGAAGCTTCTTCACCACCAAAGGAGAACTGAGTATCGGGTATGGGAACTCCCCTTGGCTTTCGCCAAGCTTGGGGGAGGTGCCCCGGTATCGTATCATCCCACTATGTTTTTTCTTTTACTTATCTTAGTTCGATCTTTTTGCTTTAGATGAATTAAGTTAGTTCGATCCTTTCTTATTTGAGAGTCTGCTTAGTGATCTATCCTCGTAATCATGTGCAAGTTATATAATAAGTTAGTCTGAGTTTTGCTTTCTTTACTTTCATGTTGCAAATAAAGAAAGGAAATAAGAAAGGAAGAAAAAAAAAGAAAGGAAATAAATCAATTAGATCATATACTAATCCTATGGTAGGTGATAGCACCACATAAGGAGGAGTATAAGTAGGAAATTTTATTAGAGATTGACAAACTGAGCATTGGTCAATGATGCAACTCATGAAAGAATTAATAAGGGAAGAGAAGATTCACATATAAATATACTATCCTAGAAATCTTTTGTGATTGTGAGCCCTCATCAAAATATTATATGCCAAAATTGTTGACATTGGACAAGGAAGACAACTTAATGATTTATGTATATTTATATTCACATAGAAGTCATATTGTCATAGATCCTTTAACATGCGATGCTTGCCCCCTATCTTTGCTAGCCAAAAATTCCGCACCAAGTAGAGATACTACTTGTGCATCCAAAATCCTTAAACCCCAATCTTTTTCAAGTGTCCACCATACCTACCTATGGATTGAGCAAGATCCCTCAAGTAAGTTGTCATCGGTGCAAAAAGGCAATAAAAATTGCTTCTAAATATGTGAGATCATTTAGTGTAAGAGAAAATTGAGCGTTGTACAAACTTGGATGACAAAGAATAAAAGCGACAAACTGCATAATAAAGGTTGTCATCTTAAGGGGCAATACAACGTGACATTCTCTTGCAATAAGAGATTGACCATGCAAACAAATAAGCACATGGCAACCTTTGCTTCCCTCTGCGAAGGGCCTACCTTTTACTTTTATGTATTTACTTTTATGCAAAGAGTCAAAGTTTTCCTTCTATTCCTTTTTATTTTCTCTTTTGGCAAGCATATGTGGTGAGGAAAGATCTAGGCACATATGTCCAGTTCAATATAGATAGCATGAGTTATTATTGTTGACATCACCCTTGAGCTGAGTATGTTGGGAGTCGAAACTATAAGCCCCTATCTTTCTAGGTGTCCGGTTGAAACGTTCTGCTCATGGGTACGAGGTGAGTGTTAGCAATCATAGAAGACTATATGATGGTTGAGTATGTGGACTTGCAAAAAGGCTCTGACACGTGACTCTTCCTGAAAAGATGATGAACTATAGTTGCAAAGTTGACTGAGAACATAGTTTGTTGGTTTTTAATAGAGTTTTTGCTTTATACTTCGATTATGTGATGAAATTTTACTTATTCATGGGAAGTATATGATGCAAGTTCAATGATAAAAGTCATATGTTCAATTTTGTTGATGTTATAATAATCAACATGATGCTTCTATGTCCATATTTTTGTTTTTATCGACACCTCTCTCTCAAAGCATGTGGATATGTTTTTCGATTTCGGTTTTCGCTTGAGGACAAGCGAGGTCTAAGCTTGGGGGAGTTGATACGTCCATTTTGCATCATGTTTTCTTACTGTTATTTATAATGTTTTTATCCATAATAATGCTTTTTGGAGTAATTCTAATGCCTTTTCTCTCATAATTTGCAAGGTACACACCAACAGTGAGAATTCTGGCAGCTAGAAATCTGGACCTGGAAAAGCTACGAGAGGCGACTGATAACCCACAAGTGTAGGGGATCGCAACAGCTTTCGAGGGTAAAGTATTCAACCCAAATTTATTGATTCGACACAAGGGGAGCCAAAGAATATTCTTGAGTATTAGCAGTTGAGTTGTCAATTCAACCACACCTGGATAACTTAGTATCTGCAGCAAAGTATTTAGTAGCAAAGTAATATGGAAATAAAAGTAACGATAGTAAAAGTAATATTTTTGGGTTTTGTAGTGATTGTAACAGTAACAATGGAAAAGTAAATAAGCGAAGAACAATATGTGAAAAGCTCGTAGGCAATGGATCACTGATGGATAATTATGTCGGATGCGATTCCTCATGTAATAGCTATAACATAGGGTGACACAGAACTAGCTCCAGTTCATCAATGTAATGTAGGCATGTATTCCGTAAATAGTCATACGTGCTTATGGAAAAGAACTTGCATGACATCTTTTGTCCTACCCTCCTGTGGCAGCGGGGTCCTAGCGGAAACTAAGGGATATTAAGGCCTCCTTTTAATAGAGAACCGGAACAAAGCATTAACACATAGTGAATACATGAACTCCTCAAACTACGGTCATCACCAAGAAGTATCCCGATTATTGTCACTTCGGGGTTGTCGGATCATAACACATAATAGGTGACTATAGACTTGCAAGATAGGATCAAGAACACACATATATTCATGAAAACATAGTAGGTTCAGATCTGAAATCATGGCACTCGGGCCCTAGTGACAAGCATTAAGCATAGCAAAGTCATAGCAACATCAATCTCAGAACATAGTGGATACTAGGGATCAAACCCTAACAAAACTAACTTGATTACATGGTAAATCTCATCCAACCCATCACCATCCAGCAAGCCTACGATGGAATTACTCACGCACGGCGGTGAGCATCATGAAATTGGTGATGGAGGATGGTTGATGATGACGACGGCGACGAATCCCCCTCTCCGGAGCCTCGAACGGACTCCAGATCGGCCTTCCCGAGAGAGATTAGGGCTTGGCGGCGGCTCCGTATCGTAAAACGCGATGAAACTTTCTCTCTGATGTTTTTCTCCGCGAGACGGAATATATAGCGTTGGAGTTGAGGTCGGTGGAGCTCCAGGGGGCCCAGGAGGCAGGGGCGCGCCCAGGGGGAGGGGGCGCCCCCCCACCCTCCTGGACAGGTTGTGGGCCCCCTGGCCTTGATTCTTTCGCCAGTATTTTTTATATTTTCCAAAAAGTGCCTCCGTGGATTTCCAGGACATTCCGAGAACTTTTGTTTTCTACACATGAAACAACATCATGGCAATTCTGCTGAAAACAGCGTTAGTCCGGGTTAGTTCCATTCAAATCATGCAAATTAGAGTCCAAAACAAGGGCAAAAGTGTTTGGAAAAGTAGATACGTTGGAGCCGTATAAACTCCCCCAAGCTTAAACCTTTGCTTGTCCTCAAGCAATTCAGTTGATAAACTGAAAGTGATAAAGAAAAACTTTTACAAACTCTGTTTGCTCTTGTTGTTGTAAATATATCAAGCCAGCATTCAAGTTTCAGCAAATATTATGAACTAACCATACTCTCAATAACACCCAGGTCTCACAATTACTCATATCAATAGCATAATCAGCTAGCGAGCCATAATAATAAAACTCGGATGACAACACTTTCTCAAAATAATCATAACATGATATAACAAGATGGTATCTCGCTAGCCCTTTCTGAGACCGCAAAACATAAATGCAGAGCACCTTTAAAGATCAAGGACTGACTAAACATTGTAATTCATGGTAAAAGAGATCTAGTCAAGTCATACCCAATATAAACCAACAATAATGAATGCAAATGACAGTGTGCTCTCCAGCGGGTGCTTTTTAATAAGAAGGATGATGACTCAACATAAAGGTAAATAGATGGGCCCTTCGCAGAGGGAAGCAGGGATTTGCAGAGGTGCCAGAGCTCGATTTTAAAATAGAGATAAATAATATTTTGAGCAGCATACTTTCACTGTCAACGCAACAACTATGAGATGGCTGTATCTTCCATACTACATGCATTATAGGCAGTTCCCAAACAGAATGGTAAAGGTTTATACTCCCCAACCACCAACAAGCATCAATCCACGGCTTGCTCGAAACAACAAGTGCCTCCAACTAACAACAGCCCTGGGGGAGTTTTGTTTAATTATTTTGATTTGCTTTGATCTTTTTGGATCATGGGACTGGGCATCCCGGTTACCAGCCCTTTCTCGTGAATGAGGAGCGGAGTCCACTCCTCTTGAGAATAACCCACCTAGCATGGAAGATATAGGCAGCCCTAGTTGAAACATGAGCTGCTCGAGCATACAAAACAGAATTTCATTTGAAGGTTTGGAGTTTGGCACATACAAATTTACTTGGAACGGCAGGTAAATACCGCATATAGGAAGGTATGGTGGACTCATATGGAATAACTTTGGGGTTTAAGGAGTTTGGATGCACAAGCAGTATTCCCGCTTAGTACAAGTGAAGGCTAGCAAAAGACTGGGAAGCGACCAACTAAGAGAGCGACAACAGTCATAAACATGCATTAAAATTAATTTACACCGAGTACAAGCATGAGTAGGATATAATCTACCATGAACATAAATAGCATGAAGGCTATGTTGATTTGTTTCAACTACATGCGCGAACATGTGCCAAGTCGAGTCACTCAATTCATTTAAAGGAGGATACCATCCCATCATACCACATCACAATCATTCTAATAGCATGTTGGCACACAAGGTAAACCATTATAACTCATAGCTAATCAAGCATGGCACAAGCAACTATAATCTCTAAATGTCATCGCAAATATGTTTACTTCATAATAAGCTGAATCAGGAACAATGAACTCATCATATTTACAAAAACAAAACAGGTCGAGTTCATACCAGCTTTTCTCATCTCAATAAGTCCATCATATATCGTCATTATTGCCTTTCACTTGCACGACCGAACGATGTGTATAATAATAATAGTGCACGTGCATTGGACTAAGCTGGAATCTGCAAGCATTCAACTCAAAAGAGAGGACAAGATAATATATGGGCTCTAAGTTAAATAAACAATCATGCATATGAGAGCCACTAAACATTTTCAATATGGTCTTCTCGACCCCCAAAGAAAAGAAAAGAAAGGAAAACTATTTACACGGGAAAGCTCCCAACAAGTGAAAGAAGAACGAGAAATATTTTTGGGTTTTCATTTTAATTCTGCTACAAGCATGGAAATTAAACTAACTAATTTTTTTGGTTTTTCTTAAGGTTTATCAAACACACAAGAAGAAAGCGAGAAAAGAAAATTAAACTAGCATGGATAATACAATGAAAGAGTATGAGCACCGACGACTAGAATAGTGTGTGAACATGAATGTAAAGTCGGTGAGAAATACGTACTCCCCCAAGCTTAGGCTTTTGGCCTAAGTTGGTCTATGCCCATGGGTCGCGGCTACTCTCCCCAGTGTAATGAGGAGTGTCATCGTATTGCCACTGACTGGCGATCTCCTCCGGATCCCACTGATAACAGGATGAACGATAAGGGTCCAGTGGAGGTTACGGCTCAGGCTCTGGAGCGGATGTCTAGCCTCGGTACGCGTACATGGCCGACGGTAGGACGAGGTAATGACCTGCAGTTAAATCAAACAAAGAAGGCACAGGCAGGGTAATAATCTCATTGTGTTTCTTATTAAATCTCAGGTTATACAGAAGCATCTTATCCTTGTTGTTAACAATAAACTCATGTGCTACCATGCTTCTATAGTCTAAAAAGGTAGAGGGCAACAATGTTTCATCTTCCTCATAGTGCCTAATAGGTATCTCAAAATGTCTAGCAAGGCGTGAAGCATAGATACCTCCAAAAACGGGTCCTTTGGTACGGTTTAAGCTTAATCGTTTAGCAATAATGGAACCTGTCGTGGAATTGTCACGGCAGATGTCCTCGAGCTAGGACTTAGTCGTGGAGCCATCGCAACTAGGAAGCTTGAAGGGGTTAATGTGGGACAAGGAACTCGAGGGTTTATACTGGTTCGGCCCCTTACGGTGAAGGTAAAAGCCTACGTCCAGTTTGAGGTGGTATTGATTAGGGTTACGATCACCAGGGAGCTTAAACTGCTATGCCCGGCTCTCGATGAGATCGTTCTTGTCCCTAAACCGCTGTCGGGTCGTCCCTTTATATAGGGAGGCTGACGCCCAGCAGCCCTCAGAGTCCCGGCCGGCTCATAAG
The DNA here is from genome assembly GCF_018294505.1 of Triticum aestivum. Taxonomy (NCBI): domain Eukaryota; kingdom Viridiplantae; phylum Streptophyta; class Magnoliopsida; order Poales; family Poaceae; genus Triticum; species Triticum aestivum. The sequence goes on from NC_057796.1 coordinate 212,585,405, forward strand.
AGTGTCCGGCTCGGACTCTCAATCATACTTGCCTTACACTACAAGTTCTACCATAATAACAATTGTAATTACAGGCCTTAAGCCATATCCGGGTCTTAAGCCCATCTCTGGCCCATCGTCTTCAAGCTTGGCTCCGGGCTTCTGGTAATGACCATTAGAGTAACCCGGCCCCTCCTGGCGGGTGACTCTAAGGTCTATATCCTCAACATTAGGCCCCAGATTGATTTGAGCCGGCTCATGTCAATCTTCAACTCTGCCGACAGAAAAAAATCTCCGGCTTACCATTCATGTGAAGGCCATAACCCGGCGTGACGTCATCCTCTGGACTCCGGATAATCCGCCGTGACGTCATCTTCCATTAAGCCCGTTTTTTACTCCACCAGATCCGCAACGGATCTTTGCTTTTACTGTCGTTCCGAAAATCGAGGCGTCGTGAGGGGAGATAACCACGCCGTGGTCTCCTTGAATCTCGCGCCCACTTATGAACTTGCCTTATAAATAGGCCGGCCGGACGGGCTCTCAGCCACTTCCTCTCCATCTTCTTCCTCGTGCCATCGCTCCTCTGCCCGAGCTCTGCTACTGCCGCCGCCGTCGCGCCCCTGGTCTTCGTCAACTTTGGCCGCTGCATCACCCTGACTCGGACCAGACAAACGGCGGCAACCTCCGCTCTTCTCCAGCTCCGGTGAGTCTCTTCTGCCCTGCTAGAACAGATCTGCGGTAGGGTTCAAATAGTTCGTCCGTGTTCTTCGCCATTGTCCGCAAGCTTCGGTAGTTCTCATAGTTACTGCCCTTGTTTGATCTTTAGCCTTGTATAGAACTAGTGCGGCGGTTGTTTAGGACTCATTTCAAATGCCCGTAGATCTCCTTCTACTGCATAAAGGCTTCGTTCGAGCTCAAGAACATCCGCTCGTCTGTTTCTAGGTCTAGAAAATTTTCATTTCACCCGACCATTTTGATCCAAAAAAGTTACTGCAATATGTGAAACCTGTTTTACCACACTTAGTAAAAACTGCAACCATTGAATCTTGGCGGCTTACAATTCCGGTTTAAAGAAACCACGCGCCGTAGAATCCTCCGGCTTAAAGAAAACCATGCTTCGTAGAATCCTCCGGCTTAACTGTGATAAGGCCGTAGATAATCAACTTATTCTGAATGCCCCTGCGGCTTAAATAACCCACTATACCTGAGTATATACCATTAGTCCTCTTCATAAGCCGCCACCTTAGGTTAGAACTGTAGATCTCCTCTGGCTTATAATTAACCCGGATGTTTTTCCTTTTTGTCATAGTCTGCCGATTTTCATCATGCCTCCCAAAGCTCCCATTACTTGCAACTGGATGAGGTCCAACGTCACCAACGAGACCCTAGCAAATTTTGTTAAGTCCGGATATCTGCCCAAGAAGGAAGTCATGTCCTACCGTGCCCCTGACCCGTCAGAAGAGAGACCACAGCCAAAGGACGGGGAGGTAGTGATTTTCGCAGATCATATGAGCCGGGGCTTCGCACCGCCCGGCTCAAAGTTTTTTAGGGACGTGCTCAACTTCTTCGACTTGCGGCCTCAAGATATAGGACCCAACTCAGTGTCCAACATTTGCAATTTTCAAGTCTTCTGCGAGGTTTACCTTGGAGAAGAACCTAGTCTGCTGCTCTTCAGAGAGCTTTTTTACTTAAACCGCCAGAACGAGTGCGCCAATGGGACAAGTCTGGAATTAGGTGGTATCTCCATCCAGCGTCGTAGGGACTGCCTTTTCCCTTATGCAGAGCCGCCGAGCCACCCAAAGGACTGGAACATGACTTGGTTCTACTGCCAAGATACATCCCCGGCTGATGAAAGCCCGCTGCCCGGCTTTCGCCCAACACGTCTGGAGCCAACTCACCCACTGTCGGACAAGCTGACTCAAGCGGAGCGCCAGCCTCTGCTTCCCACTATCAACAAAATCAAGGCTCTCCTGGGCAACGGCCTGAACGGAATCGACCTGGTCCGGGTCTGGATCTCATGGCGGGTGATCCCATTGAGCCGCCGCCCCGGCTTAATGTGTGAGTACACAGGACGAAAGGATGACCCTCAGAGACACAGCCGCAATGATCTTCCAGAAGATGTTGCAGAGGAGGAGACCAAGGCTCTTTTAAACGAGAGCCTGGCAGACTGCGGAAGGACCGCGTTAGCCCCCTTCTGCAAGACCAATCCAGCCCCAGCGGTAAGCCGCTGACTTTAACTTTTTATCTTCGTCTGCATATAACCTTCATCTGAACCGTTTTAAGAATTCATCATTGTATTTTTCAGGCTGATGATAAGTTCTGGCGGGTCAAATATGACCATGAGGCGGCCAAGAAGGCCAGGAAGGCGAAGAAAGCCGCCCCTCGCAAAAAAGGAAGCAGGCCTACTGCTTCGGAGCTGATGCAATTAAGCGACAGCTCCGAGTCAGAGGTAACCCCTAAGCTTTTAAATTCTTGCTGTATCTGTTGTCTGTTGCTATCCGCCTTATCAACACTTGCTCACTGACACGATGACACCGGCGCTAGTAACCCGGTGGTTGAAGAGGTAATGTCACTTTCCTCCGACTCGGAGCCCTTGCCACAGCTGAAAGTCCGAAGGGTAACCCGGAAAGTAAGCTTTTCACATCCTTTAGCTTACCAAGACCCTCAATTTATTTTGAAGCGACAGGTTCATGAAAGCCGGCGTCACACCCGGACCAACAAGGACACCGACCTCTCCGCCGGGTTACCCGACGCAACAAGGAAGCGTCAAACTGAGGTTTTTTCTCACTTGTACCCTTTTCATCCGTTGGCGGGTGTTATCCGTCAGCCACTCAATTCTTCTGACTCCAATTATCAGGAGACCTCCCCTTCTTCGGGCGACTCTATGCAGTCGAGTCTTCCGACCTTCAAGACCGCGCCCGGGTAATGACAACCATCTTACATTATATTTGTCTGTACTTACTCTTTGTGTGCTTAACACTTCTGTCCTTTCAGTGCCCAGGCAAAACTCACCAAAAGAGCAAAGAAGACCAGATCAGCCAGAGTGCCGGATTTGCCTGAACCGGAGGTGACGGCTCAAGAACCGCCAGCTGCCTCCGCACCCGAAGCCACCACTCCAATGGACACGGCACCTGAAGCCACTGCCCCAACTACCAAGGCAACGACCGAAGCTTCGGTTAACCCGGAGGCCTCTGGCTCAGCTCCACCAGCAGATGACCCAGACGTGGTAATCACCCGGACGGAGTTTGTTGAGCCGGGGAGACCGACCGTGTTGGCCAAGTGCTCCGCTAAGGGGGAGTTGCTGCAGCCCCACCGGGTGAATCTGGACCTCTCCAACTACACCAACCTAAGCATTGGAGAGCTCGTCTCTGGCTACATCAGCCAAGTACACAAGAGCCGGGACGCCGAGGTCGCCATGGTAAACCAGATCCAGCAAAAATCTGAGGTATCCTTCTGCTATCTTCTTACTTACTGCATAGTTACCTTTGCCATGCTAGCCCCCAAGTCGACGACTTATGATTGAATATGTTGTAGACTTAGGTTCCGGCTTACTCAATTGAGCCGGCAGTATGTAGATAGATACGTTCAATATGCATTAGCCCCCAAGTGCCAAGTGTCTTTTCTTGGAAAACGCTTGGGACTTATATAATGACTGTTAATAACCCGGAAATTTATGCAGGCTGTTGGCAAGAAGCTAGAGGCGGACCTTGTGGATCTCAAGAGCCGGCTGAAGACGCAGGAGATGGAGACCCGGAAGGCAAACGCCAAGTTTGTATCCAGCATCGCCGCTCAAGAGAAGCTGAAGACAGAATTTGATGCTGAGCGGAAAGCCTGGGCCGAAGAGAAGGCCGCACTGGTGACCCGGGCGGAACAGGCGGAGAAGGCTCTCTCTGAGAAGACCGCCGAGCTCTCCGGCCTAAAGCGCCAGGTTTCCCAAATGGTGGCCGCCATCTTCGGTAAGTCGCCTCACCGGCTTTCATCAATGTTAGAATGTTTATATCTCATGATTCATCCTTGTCTCCGACTTACCTGATTCTGTTAAACAGGTCCCAGAAGTGCCAACCTCAACCAGAGCGTGGTCACCAAGCTAAAGGCCGTGTACACCCTGGTGGAGCAGCTCTACACCGGGTCACAGCGTGCCTTAGCTGTGGTGGCCCTACCCAACGAGGTGCCGACTGACCTGGCAGAAGTCTTGCGCCGGCTCGCCGTTCTGCCTCAGCGGATCCAAGAGCTGCGACGGGCTTCTGCGAGAGCCGGAGCGATCGCCGCGCTGAGCCGGGCCAAGGCATTCCTGCCGGAGTTAGACCCGGCGGACATCGCCCTTGGCTATCCAAGCCTGAAGGAAGACGGTTCAGCTTTCGATCAGAAGGACTTCGCGGCGTGCGTGAAGGCTGTACGCCCGGTGGCCACCCTCATCGGGAACGACACAGATCTGACCAAGTACCAGCCGGGTTATGACGCAGAGAATCAGAGGATTCCAACCCCTCGCTATGAAGCCCTCAACCTGATCCCGCCGGCTCGTCAACACACCTTCGCCCCGGAGATTGACCCGGCCGGGTTAATTGACGAGGAAGCCCAATTCGAGGCTCTCAGCGGCATCGACTGGAAGTCATCAACCTTCCAGGTCTTGGGATCATCCGGAGGAGAGGATAGGAACGAGCCGGAGACTTCCACTCAGCGGGCACCGTAACTCGGCTGGCGGTTTACCAAACAATGCTCCACCCTTTTTAGACTTGATGAGTTTTGTAATAGAGTAGGTGCAACAGTCTATCTCTGCCGTGCCATCGTGCACGTATTGAATGCTAAGGTCTTTTGAAGTTGTCTCTTTGATGTTTCTCCGGGTCACAATTATCCCTTTGTTTTTCTCAACCTCAAAGAGGTGCCTTTAGGTAACCTGCATAGAAAGGCAAATCACAAGTCCCGAGGCGGCTTACCGCCCTGAGAATCAGGTGTTTTGGATAGATAACCCAGAATATGAATCAAAAAGAACTGGTCCTCAATTATATCCTTAACATAGCCGTAATAACACACTTAGCGGCCTGTAAGCATACTTCCGGCTTAGATAATCCGGGTGAGAAAGCCGGTACTGCAACTCCGGTTTATCTGCCTTATAACACCTATTGCGTTCAGCGATACTGTAAACCAAGGTTAAACCGGAAAAGTGAGACCCGGCTGTACACACCTTAACATAATCAAAGAAAACCTGTGATAAGACAGAAGAAACTTAGGGGCTTCCGGTTCGAATACGACCAGAGACCTGGCCCAAAGGGGTTAAGCTGAGATTCGGATACGATCATATAGCCCCCAGTGGGTGTGGCGATGCCAATCAAGAGGGTACCGACAGCTATGTTCTCTTTGGTTCGAATACGACCCATGTTTGAACAGGAAGCCCCCAAGTGATTCTAAGAATTGTTTAACGACGCTGATTCGAATACGATCCACGTCGGTTCTCAGAGGGGTTAAACTATGATTCAAATATGACCAAAGGTAAGCTCCCAATGAGCTCGGCACTTTGCCAATCAAATGGGTATCGACATCTATGTTCTCTTTGGTTCGAATACGACCCATGTTTGAACAGGAAGCCCCCAAGTGACTTTACTGCTTACGGCTAGATTCGAATACGATCAGAAGCCGGATCCTCCTTTAAGTCATCATGTAATCTTGTAATAAAAACAACACGTGCATATTTGGAGGAGAAAAAAGGACAGAGGTCCTGCTTTATTGCTTATCATAATATATACATGGCTGAGAGAAATATGTACACCACGAGAGCCGGTGGCTCAAGTGTAGTAAGGCCGAAGCTGAGCTATGTTCCACGGCCGACGGGTCTCCTCCTCCGACTTACGTGAATCTTTGTGCTCCCGAATGTCAATGAGGTAATAGGACCCGTTGTGCAAGTTCTTGCTGACCACAAAGGGCCCTTCCCAAGGTGGGGATAACTTGTGTGCATCTGTTTGATCCTGGATGAGCCGGAGCACAAGGTCGCCTTCCTGGAAGACCCGGGATTTGACCCGGCGGCTATGATAACGGCGCAGGTCTTGTTGGTAAATCGCTGAACGGGCTGCCGCCACATCACGCTGTTCGTCCAACAAGTCAACAGCATCTTGGCGCGCCTGTTCATTATCTGTCTCATCATAAGCCGCCACGCGAGGTGAGTCGTGACGGATGTCACTGGGGAGGACTGCTTCTGCTCCATAAACCATGAAGAAAGGCGTGAAGCCTGTAGACCTGTTAGGAGTAGTGTTGATGCTCCATAAGACGGAGGGCAACTCCTCCACCCAACAACCCGGCGTCCGTTGCAGAGGGACCAAAAGCCGGGGCTTGATACCCTTCAGAATCTCCTGATTAGCTCTCTCAGCTTGACCATTGGATTGAGGATGAGCCATGGAGGAAACATCAAGTCGGATATGCTCTCATTGACAAAACTCCTCCATGGCGCCTTTGGAAAGATTGGTGCCATTGTCAGTTATAATGCTGTGTGGAAAACCAAAGCGAAAGATCACCTTTTTCATAAACTGAACTGCGGTGGCTGCATCACACTTGCTAACTGGCTCCGCCTCAACCCACTTGGTAAACTTGTCCACTTCCACCAAGAGGTGGGTCTTCTTATCCTTGGACCTTTTAAAAGGCCCAACCATGTCAAGCCCCCAGACCGCAAAGGGCCAAGTGATTGGAATCATCCTCAGCTCCTGAGCCGGCACATGAGCCCGTCGTGAGAATCTCTTGCAACCATCACATTTACTGACCAAGTCCTCTGCATCAGCATGAGCCGTTAACCAATAAAAACCATGACGAAAAGCCTTGGCCACAAGGGACTTTGAGCCGGCGTGATGGCCACAATCCCCTTCATGGATCTCACGCAAGATCTCTTGACCTTCCTCAGGGGAGACACAACGCTGAAATGCTCCCGTAACACTGCGATGATGCAACTCGCCATCAATAACAATCATTGACTTGGCCCGCCGGGTTATTTGCCTGGCCAAAGTTTCATCCTCAGGCAACTCGCCCCGGGTCATGTAAGCCAGATATGGCATTGTCCAGTCTGGTATGATATGGAGAGCCGCCACCAGTCGTGCCTCCGGGTCAGGGACAGCCAAGTCTTCCTCCGTAGGCAACTTAACCGAAGGGCTATACAGGAGATCCAGGAAAGTGTTAGGCGGCACCGGCTTTCGCTGAGAGCCTAGCCGGCTTAAGGCATCAGCCGCCTCGTTCTTCCTGCGATCAATGTGCTCTACTTGGTAGCCTTGAAAGTGCCCAGCAATGGCATCAACTTCGCGGCGATAAGCCGCCATTAGAGGGTCCTTAGAGTCCCACTTGCCTGATACTTGTTGAGCCACCAAGTCTGAGTCACCGAAGCATCTTACCCGGCTCAAGCTCATTTCCTTCGCCATCCGAAGACCGTGGAGCAAGGCCTCGTGCTCAGCCGCATTGTTAGTGCAAGGAAACATCAACTGTAGCACATAATGGAACTTGTCACCTTTAGGGGAAGCCAATACAACGCCAGCCCCCGAGCCCTCCAACTGCCTGGACCCATCGAAGTGAATAGTCCAATATGTGTTATCCGGCTTTTGCTCAGGCACTTGTGACTCTGTCCGATCATTGATGAAGTCCACCAAGGCCTGAGATTTAACAGCAGTGCGTGGCACATATTTGAGACCATGAGGTCCAAGCTCTATAGCCCACTTAGCAATTCTCCCTGTGGCCTCTCTGTTTTGAATGATATCACCAAGAGGGGCAGAACTGACCACAGTGATAGGATGACCCTGAAAATAATGCTTAAGTTTCCGGCTCGCCATGAACACACCATACCAGCTTCTGCCAATGCGGGTACCGCTGCTTGGACTCAATAAGCACTTCACTAACATAATAAACCGGCCGCTGAACTGGATGCTCCTTACCCTCCTCCTTGCGCTCCACCACCATAGCCACACTGACGGCACGTGCGTTTGCCGCCACATACAGTAGTAAGGGCTCCTTATCAACCGGAGCAGCAAGGACTGGGGGCTCTGCCAGCTGCTTCTTCAAATCCTCAAAGGCGGTATTAGCTGCATCATTCCAGACAAAGTTATCAGTTTTCTTCATCAACTGATATAAGGGCATGGCTTTCTCACCCAAACGGCTTATAAACCGGCTTAAAGCGGCGATGCGACCTGCCAAGCGCTGAACGTCATTTATACACGCCAGCTTAGCCAGGGAGGTGATGGCCTTGATCTTCTCCGGGTTAGCCTCAATGCCTCTGTCAGAAACCAAGAAACCCAAGAGTTTGCCTGCAGGAACACCAAAAACACACTTGGCCGGGTTAAGCATCATCTTATAGACCCGGAGATTATCAAAGGTTTCCCTTAAATCATCTATCAGGGTTTCCTCTTTTATGGACTTAACCACAATATCGTCCACGTAAGCGTGAACATTGCGCCCAATCTGTTTATGAAGACAGTTCTGTACACAACGCTGGTAAGTCGCCTGTGCACACTTGAGTCCAAAGGGCATAGACACATAGCAGAAGGCTCCAAAGGGAGTGATGAACGCCATCTTCTCCTGGTCCTTAACTTTCATCTTAATCTGATGATATCCGGAATAAGCATCCAAGAAACTTAAGCGTGCACAACCTGCCGTAGCATCAATGATTTGATCAATACGGGGGAGGGCAAAAGGATCAGCCGGACACGCCTTGTTCAAGTCCGTGTAGTCCACACACATCCGCCAGGTGCCGTTCTTCTTGAGTACGAGCACCGGGTTAGCCAACCACTCTAGGTGAAAGACTTCAACGATAAACCCGGCCGCCAAGAGCCGGGCCACTTCTTCACCAATAGCTTTCCGCCTCTCTTCATTAAACCGCCGAAGGAACTGTCTGACCGGCTTAAATTTCGGATCAACATTGAGAGTATGCTCAGCGAGTTCTCTAGGTACACCTGGCATGTCAGAAGGTTTCCATGCGAAGATGTCCCTATTCTCACGGATGAACTCGATGAGCGCGCTTTCCTATTTTGGATCCAGATTGGCACTGATGCTAAACTGCTGAGATGAATCTCCTGGAACAAAATCAACAAGCTTAGTTTCATCAGCCGACTTAAATTTCATCGTCGGCTCATTCTCCGTAGTCGGCTTTTTCAGAGAGGTCATATCTGTTGGGTCAACATTGTCCTTGTAAAACTTCAACTCCTCTGTAGCACAAACAGATTCTGCATAAGCCGCATCGCCTTCCTCACACTCCAGAGCCACTTTCCGGCTGCCGTGAACCGTAATGGTCCCATTGTGACCCGGCATCTTGAGCTGTAAGTACACATAACACGGCCGTGCCATGAACTTGGCGTAAGCCGGCCGTCCAAATATAGCATGGTATGGACTTCTTATCTTGACCACCTCAAAGGTCAATTTCTCCACCCTGTAGTTGTTTTCATCACCAAAAGCCACTTCCAATTCGATCTTGCCGACTGGATAAGCCGACTTACCAGGTACCATGCCATGGAAGATAGTGTTCGACTGGCTGAGGTTCTTATCAACCAACCCCATACGGTGAAAAGTCTCATAATAGAGGATGTTGATGCTGCTACCTCCATCCATGAGCACCTTTGTGAACTTATATCCTCCCACTTGAGGAGCCACCACTAAGGCCAAGTGGCTCGGGTTATCCACCCGGGGAGGGTGATCCTCCCTACTCCACACTATAGGTTGCTCAGACCACCGCAAGTAGCGTGGGACCGCCGGCTCAACAGCATTCACAGCCCTCTTGTGAAGCTTCTGATCTCGCTTGCACAAACTAGTGGTAAACACATGATACTGTCCACCGCTAAGCTGCTTTGGATTGGTCTGATAACCCCCCTGCTGCTGTTGATGACCCTGGCCAGACTGTTGATTAAAGCCCCCTTGACCGCTCTGAGGACCAGAATTTGAGCCGCCCCCCGGGCCATGAAAGCCGCCGGCGCCTGAGCCGCCGGCACCTGAGCCGCCGCCCGGGCCATTGTAGTTTTTAAAGGCCTTCATGATTGCACAATCCTTCCATAGATGAGTTGCTGGCTTCTCTCTAGAGCCGTGCCTCGGACAAGGCTCATTCAACAGCTGCTCCAGTGAAGGTCCTGACCCGCCGCCTCGGGGAGGGGGCCTCCCCTTGCGTCGCTGGTTATTGCCTTGTGCGCTGGCGTTGGCCACAAACTCTAGGCTGCCATCTGCTTTGCGCTTGCCTCCTCCTTGGTTCCCCGGGTTAAACTGAGGACCCTTGCCATTGCCGTTCTTCTTTCCCTTCCCTGTCCTTTCATCATCTGAAGGGGGATCCTTGGTACCATCAGAATCGGCGTACTTGACAAGAGCTGCCATTAGTGTACCCATATCACTGCAGTCGTGCTTAAGCCGCCCGAGTTTCATCTTCAGGGGCACAAAACGACAATTCGGCTCCAGCATTAAAACCGCTGAGCCGGCATCCATCTTATCTGACGAATGTATGATCTCCTTAACCCGGCGAACCCAATGTGTCGTGGATTCACCCTCCTGCTGCTTGCAGTTAGTCAAATCCACAATTGACATAGACTGCCTACAGGTATCTTTGAAGTTTTGGATGAACCGGGCTTTCAGCTCAGCCCAAGACCCAATGGAATTCGGTGGTAGCCCTTTCAACCAAGTGCGGGCAGTCCCATCTAACATCATGGTGAAATACTTGGCCATGGCCGCCTCACTGACCTCCAGCAGCTCCATAGCCATCTCATAACTCTCGATCCAAGCTGCGGGTTGTAAGTCAGCTGTGTAGTTAGGCACCTTCCTAGGGCCCTTGAAGTCCTTAGGTAGACGTTCATTACGGATAGCTGGCACTAAACAAGGGACACCCCCGGTCCTGGTAGGGATACCCACATCAACGGAAGTCGTTGGATAAGCCGGGGGGTCTGGTAAGCCGTCAATTGAGGCACTTGCTCCGCCTCTTGCCGCGCTTTGTCCTGGTCTGCTGCGTAAAAGGCTCCATTATGAGCCGGGCCATGGCCAGGGGGCGGGTCATGGCGTCGGACGTTACTTGAGCCGGTTGCTGAGACCATGTGCCGGCTGTAACTCGGGCTCTGGCCTGGACGAGGGGTCGAGTGGATCCTGTCCCGGCTGTAGGAGTACGCCTCTTGCTGCGCCAGTGCTGTCTGAAGGAGTTCCCTGACTCGGTGGGTTTCAATAGCCGTCGGAGAGTCGCCGTCAACTGGGAGAGCCGCCAGCCGTGCTGCCGCAGCGACCATGTTCTCCAGCGGGTTATTATAATGACCTGGGGGTATTGGCACATACTGAGGCGGGGCAGGGGGCACCTGGGGAGGCCCCATCACTCGTGGCTGAATAAGGGGTCCAGACCCGGGCGCTATGACCCCTGGCGGGTTACTAGACCCTGCACCTGGCGTGTTGAAGAGGTTGCGTGGATCGTAAACTGGAGGGAGTCGAGATTGGGCCTTTTGATGCCTCCTTCTCAGGACCTCATTGGTCGCGTTTTGATCCATCGTGAGTTGGAAGGACTGCGCCTGAATCAGCTGAGTTTGGGCATCGAGAGCCGCTCTCTCCGCGGCCAGCCTGATCCCTTCCGCTGCAAGATCCTCCTTAGCTTTCATTAGATCCAATTTTAACTGCGCCACCTCTGCATCGTGCTGAGCTTGATCTGCCGGGTCAACCGTGGCGGTTAGCAGGGCCGTCATCTTGTCCGTGAGATCCATCAACACCTGAGCCGGAGAAGGCACCGGGTTTCCCGCTCTAGCAGCGGGGTTCTGGACGGGCTGCGCACCAGCCATAAAGACTCCAACCTGACTTGGCGGCTCAAACGGGTCCGGAATACTATCACCATCGGAACAGCCCATGAGCCCGCCGTCTTGAAGTTGATACAACGAGTTCGACTCATCAGTGGCCGACTCGCCGTCAGAGCCGGCGGCCGCCTCATCACCAGACCCAGATGGATCAGAGGGCCCTCCATGGATGCATCCCACAAAAGCGCGCCTTAAGGCAGGCCGGGCCCGGGCGTGTCGTGCGCGCTGAGCCGTTTCGATGAGATCGGCGCGGAGATCCGGCTCAGGGCCCGGCTCACCAATCTTGCCAATGAAAACATGAATTCCACCGAAGGGGACCCGGTACCCGTACTCAATTGACCCGACGTCGGGCCCCCAGTTTGCATCGTCGATGTAGAGCTTGCCGCGACGACTCTTGGTCATCCGGCCCACAGCGTATCCCTTGAGCCCTTCGAAGCTGCCCTTCAAGAACTCAAATCCACCGTGCGCTGGCCCCACGGTGGGCGCCAACTGTCGTGGAATTGTCACGGCAGATGTCCTCGAGCTAGGACTTAGTCGTGGAGCCATCGCAACTAGGAAGCTTGAAGGGGTTAATGTGGGACAAGGAACTCGAGGGTTTATACTGGTTCGGCCCCTTACGGTGAAGGTAAAAGCCTACGTCCAGTTTGAGGTGGTATTGATTAGGGTTACGATCACCAGGGAGCTTAAACTGCTATGCCCGGCTCTCGATGAGATCGTTCTTGTCCCTAAATCGCTGTCGGGTCGTCCCTTTATATAGGGAGGCTGACGCCCAGCAGCCCTCAGAGTCCCGGTCGGCTCATAGGAGTGTCCGGCTCGGACTCTCAATCATACTTGCCTTACACTACAAGTTCTACCATAATAACAATTGTAACTACAGGCCTTAAGCCATATCCGGGTCTTAAGCCCATCTCTGGCCCATCGTCTTCAAGCTTGGCTACGGGCTTCTGGTAATGACCATTAGAGTAACCCGGCCCCTCCTGGCGGGTGACTCTAAGGTCTATATCCTGAACAGAACCCATACTAACAGTGTTGTCACCGTATAAGGCATGAAGTAAAATAATAGTATCAGGAATACTGAAGTTTCCGCTATTTCTACGACCAATTAAACATCGACTAGCAAATATGATAAAGTAGCGTAAAACAGGAAAATGTATGCTAGCGATTCTTGCATCGGAACCCTTCCTCGGTTCCTCTATAGCAATATTTTTAATAAAACCTTCCACATCTTTACGGTGTGGTTCATCTAGGCTGCCCTCAAATGGTATTCTGCAGACCGCGCAAAAATCACGTAATGACATTTCCTTAGCCTCATCATATAAATGAAAAGATACTGAAGGAGGTGAATTCTTAGGATGATAGTAAAAGTTTTGCACGAAAGTATTGGTGAGTAAGAGATACCGTTCAATCCGGTCGTGGAGGAAGTCGGTGAGTCCCGCTGTTTCAGCCAATAAATAAAAATCTTCACAAATCTCGGCTGCTCTCAAGAAATCATCACATGGCCACTCACACGGCCTTACTTCCGCTACTCGAGGAAGATTATACTTGGCCTTTTCTTTCTCCTTAGCTTGTTTATCCTTAGAGCTTTGACTGAAAAATCCCCTCAATAATCTCCTCATCATTTTCTGAAAATTCTGAAATTTTTGGTAACTTCAAAATAAAAGTGAATAAAACTAAACAAGATTGGTAACAACTACTCCTACAAGTGCCTAGAGCCTATATCATGCATTAGAATTGCTTGGGACCTCATAAATTTAACATGCAAGCTCAAGAACATGGTCACCTATGCAACAAAAATTAGCAATGAATAAAGCACTAGAACAAAAACTAATTGGACCAATGGAGGAGTCACATACCAAGCAACAATCTCCCAAAGCAGTTTTGTGAATGGAGCTTTGAGCAAGGAGATCGAAAATCGCAGCAAAATGAGCTAGAACTCGTGCTTGAGCTGGATGGGGATTTTTTTGGGAAGAAGATGGAGTGTGTGGGTGCTGGCATAAGTGGAGGGGGGCCACCGTGGGCCCAAGAGGCAAGGGGCGCGCCCAGGGAGAGGGGGCGCGCCCTGGACCCTCCTGGCCAGGTGCTTGCCCCTCCTGCAGTGTTCTCAGTGCCTAAAATCCTCAAATATTCCAGAAAAATCATACTAAATTGGCAGGGCATTTGGAGCACTTTTATTTTTGGGATATTTTTTTTAATGCATGGATAATTCAGAAAACAGACGGTTAATACTATTTTTGCTTTATTTATTCTAAATAACAAAAAGTAAAAAAAAGAGGGTACAGAAGGTTGTGCCTTCTAGTTTCATCCATCTCGTGATCATCAAAATGAATCCACTAACAAGGTTGATCAAGTCTTGTTAACAAACTCATTCCGAATAACACGGAACCGGAGAAATTTCGAATAACACTAGGTTACCTCAACGGGGATATGAACATCCCCAACAATAAGAATATCATACTTTTTCTTGACAGTAGGAATAGGGAATTCAAAATCTCCAAAAATAATAGTTGGAACTTTTCCAATAGAATTTATGCTATGGACTTGAGATTGTTTCCTCGGGAAGTGTACCGAATGCTCATTACCATTAACATGAAAAGTGACATTGCCTTTGTTGCAATCAATAACAGCCCCTGCAGTATTCAAAAAAGGTCTACCAAGGATAATCGACATACTATCGTCCCCGGGAATATCAAGAATAACAAAGTCCGTTAAGATAGTGACATTTGCAACCACAACAGGCACATCCTCACAAATACCGACAGGTATAGCAGTTGATTTATCAGCCATTTGCAAAGATATTTCAGTAGGTGTCAACTTATTCAATTCAAGTCTACGATATAGAGAGAGAGAGGCATAACACTAACACCGGCTCCAAGATCACATAAAGCAGTTCTAACATAATTTCTTTCAATGGAGCATGGTATAGTTGGTACCCCTGGATCTCCAAGTTTCTTTGGTATTCCACCCTTAAAAGTGTAATTAGCAAGGATGGTGGAATTTTTAGCCTCCGGTATCTTTCTTTTATTTGTAATGATATCCTTCATATACTTAGCATAAGGGTTTACTTTAAGCATATCAGTTAAGCGCATACGTAATAAAATAGGTCTAATCATTTCAGCAAAGCGCTCAAAATCCTCATCATCCTTTGATTTGGATGGGTTAGGAGGAAAGGTCATGGGTTTCTGAACCCATGGTTCTCTTTCTTTACCCTATTTCCTAGCAACAAAATCTTTCTTATCATAACGTTGATTCTTTGATTGTGGGTTATCAAGACCAACAGCAGGTTCAATCTCTACATCATTATTGTTGCTAGGTTGAGCATCAACATGAACATTATCATTACCATTATCACTAGGTTCATGTTCATCACCTGATTGTCTTTTAGCATCAGAAATAGAAATATTATTAGGATTCTCATGTGTGTCTACAATAGGTTCACTTGAAGCATGCAAAGTCCTATTGTCTTTCTGTTTCTTCTTTTTGGAAGAACTAGGTGCATCTAAATTATTTCTCTGAGAATCTTGCTCAATTCTCTTAGGGTGGCCTTCAGGATACAAAGGTTCCTGAGTCATTCTACCGGTTCTAGTAGCCACTCTAACAGCAAAGTCATTTTTATTATTTAATTCAGCAAGCAAATCATTTTGAGCTTTAAGTACTTGCTCAGCTTGAGTAGCAACCATAGAAGCATATTTGCTAATGAGTTTGAGTTCACCTTTAACTCTAGCCATATTGTCGCTTACGCGTCCTATATTGAAAGTATTATTCTTTAACTCTCTAACAACATAAGCATTAAAACTTTCTTGCCTAGCCATAAAGTCATCAAATTCATCTAGGCATGGGCTATGAAATTTAGTAGAGGGGATTTCAACTTTATCATATCTATAGAGGGAATTTACCTTTACTACCTGTGTCAGGTTATCAAGACAATGTGGTTCTTCAACAGGCGGTATATTAAGACCATGTATTTCTTCAATAGGTGGTAAATTCTTAACATCTTCAGCTTTAATACCTTTTTCTTTCATTGATTTCTTTGCCTCTTGCATATCTTCGGGACTGAGAAATAAAACACCTCTCTTCTTTGGAGTGGGTTTAGGAATAGGCTCAGGGGTTGGCTTAGGAAGAGTCCAATTATTTTCATTAGTCAACATATTATTCAATAGTACTTCAGCTTTGTCGACTGTTCTTTCCCTGAAAACACAACCAGCACAACTATCCAAGTGGTCCTTGGAAGCATCAGTTAGTCCATTATAAAAGATATCAAGTATTTCATTTTTCTTGAGAGGATGATCAGGCAAAGCATTAAGTAATCGGAGAAGCGTCCCCCAAGCTTGTGGGAGACTCTCTTCTTTGATTTGCACAAAATTATATATTTCCCGCAAGGCAGCTTGTTTCTTATGAGCAGGGAAATATTTAGCAGAGAAGTAATAAATCATATCCTGGGGACTACGCACACAACCAGGAGCAAGAGAATTATACCAAGTCTTAGCATCACCCTTTAATGAGAATGGAAATATCTTAAGGATATAGTAATAGCGAGATTTATCATCATGAGTAAACAGGGTAGCTATATCATTCAACTTGGTAAGATGTGCCACAACAGTTTCAGATTCAAGGCCATAAAAAGGATCAGATTCAACTAAAGTAATAATTTCAGGATCAACAGAAAAATTCATAATCCTTATCAGTAACACGGATAGGTGAAGTAGCAAAAGCAGGGTCAGGTTTCATTCTAGCATTAAGAGACTGCTGCTTCCATTTAGCTAATAATTTCTTAAGATCATGTCTATCCTTGCAAGCAAAGATAGCTCTAGTAGCTTCTTCATTCATAACATAACCCTCAGGAACAACAGGCAATTCATAATCATTAGGAGAACTTTCATAATCACTATCATCAATAATAACATCTTCAATAATTTCATTCTCTCTAGCCCTAGCAAGTTGTTCATCCAGAAATTCACCTAATGGCACAGTAGTAGTTTCATCATAAGTATCATGCATAGCAGAAGTGGCATCATCAATAACATGCAACATATCAGAATTCATAGCAGTAGCAGGTTTAGGTGTCGCAAGCTTACTAATAACGGAATGAGAATCTAGTGCAGAGCTAGATGGCAATTCCTTACCTCCCCTCGTAGTTGAGGGCAAAATCTTGGTTCTGTTGTCTTTCAAGTTCTTCATAGTGATCAACAGATATAAATCCCAAGTGACTCAGAGAATAGAGCTATGCTCCCCGGCAACGGCGCCAGAAATTAGTCTTGATAACCCAAAAGTGTAGGGGATCGCAACAGCTTTCGAGGGTAAAGTATTCAACCCAAATTTATTGATTCGACACAAGGGGAGCCAAAGAATATTCTTGAGTATTAGCAGTTGAGTTGTCAATTCAACCACACCTGGATAACTTAGTATCTGCAGCAAAGTATTTAGTAGCAAAGTAATATGGAAATAAAAGTAACGATAGTAAAAGTAATATTTTTGGGTTTTGTATTGATTGTAACAGTAGCAACGGAAAAGTAAATAAGCGAAGAACAATATGTGAAAAGCTCGTAGGCAATGGATCAGTGATGGATAATTATGTCGGATGCGATTCCTCATGTAATAGCTATAACATAGGGTGACACAAAACTAGCTCCAGTTCATCAATGTAATGTAGGCATGTATTCCGTAAATAGTCATACGTGCTTATGGAAAAGAACTTGCATGACATCTTTTGTCCTACCCTCCCGTGGCAGCGGGGTCCTAGCAGAAACTAAGGGATATTAAGGCCTCCTTTTAATAGAGAACCGGAACAAAGCATTAACACATAGTGAATATATGAACTCCTCAAACTACGGTCATCACCGAGAAGTATCCCGATTATTGTCACTTCGGGGTTGTCAGATCATAATACATAATAGGTGACTATAGACTTGCAAGATAGGATCAAGAACTCACATATATTCATGAAAACATAATAGGTTCAGATCTGAAATCATGGCACTCGGGCCCTAGTGACAAGCATTAACCATAGCAACATCAATCTCAGAACATAGTGGATACTAGGGATCAAACCCTAACAAAACTAACTTGATTACATGGTAAATCTCATCCAGCCCATCACCGTCCAGCAAGCCTACGATGCAATTACTCACGCACGGCGGTGAGCATCATGAAATTGGTGATGGAGGATGGTTGATGATGACGACGGCGACGAATCCCCCTCTCCGGAGCCCCGAACGGACTCCAGATCAGCCTTCCCGAGAGAGATTAGGGCTTGGCGGCGGCTCCGTATCGTAAAACACGATGAAACTTTCTCTCTGATTTTTCTCTCTGCGAGACGGAATATATAGCGTTGGAGTTGATGTCGGTGGAGGTCCAAGGGGCCCAGGAGGCAGGGGGCGCGCCCAGGGGGAGGGGGCGTGCCCCCCACCCTCCTGGACAGGCTGTGGGCCCCCTGGCCTTGATTCTTTCGCCAGTATTTTTTATATTTTCCAAAAAGTGCCTCCGTGGATTTCCAGGACATTCCGAGAACTTTTGTTTTCTACACATGAAACAACATCATGGCAATTCTGCTGAAAACAGCGTTAGTCCGGGTTAGTTCCATTCAAATCATGCAAATTAGAGTCCAAAACAAGGGCAAAAGTGTTTGGAAAAGTAGATACGCTGGAGACGTATCAGCTACCTATTCTGCACAACTCCAAACAAGCTGAAACTTTACGGAGAATTTTTTATGGAATATTTAAGAAATATTGGAGCAAATAACTACCAGAGGGGGCCCACCAGGTGCGCACAACCCACTTGGGCGCGCCCTGGTGGGTTGTGCCCTCCTCGGCCCATGCCCATCTTCTGGTATATAAGTCATTTTGACCTAGAAAAAATAAGGGGGGAGACTTTCGGGACGGAGCGCCGCCGTCTCGAGGTGGAACTTGGGCAGAAGCACTTTTGCTCTCCGTCGGAGTGATTCTGCCGGGGGAACTTCCCTGCCGGAGGGGGAAATCATCATCATCATCACCAACAACTCTCCCATCTTGGAGAGGGCAATATCCATCAACATCTTCACCAACACAATCTCATCTTAGGCCCTAGTTCATCTCTTGTATTCAATCTTGTTACCGAAACTATAGATTGGTGCTAGGGGTGACTAGTAGTGTTGATTACATCTTGTAGTTGATTAATATATGGTTTATTTGGTGGAAGATTATATGTTCGGATCCATTATGCTATTTAATACCCCTCTGATCATGAGCATGTTGATTATTTGTGAGTAGTTACTTTTGTTCTTGAGGTCACAGGAGAAATCATGTTGCAAGTAATCATGTGAATTTGATATGTGTTCGATATTTTGATAGTATGTATGTTGTGATTCCCTTAGTGGTGTCATGTGAACGTCGACTACATGACACTTCACCATATTTGGGCCTAAGGGAATGCATTGTGGAGTAGTAAACAGATAGTGGGTTGCGAGAGTGATAGAAACTTAAACCCCAGTTTATGCACTATTCCGTAAGGGACCGATTGGATCCTAGAGTTTAATGCTATGGTTAGAATTTATTCTTAATACTTTTCTCGTAATTGTGGATGCTTGTGGGAGGGTTAATCATAAGTAGGAGTTTTTCAAGTAAGAACAACACCTAAGCACCGGTCCACCCACATATCAAATTATCAAAGTAGCGAACAGAAATCAAACCAACATGACGAAAGTAACTAGACAAAATTCCCGTGTACCCTCAAGAACGCTTTGCTTGTTATAAGAGACCGTTTTGGCCCGTCCTTTGTCTAAAAAGGATTGGGCTACCTTGCTACATACTTATTGTTACTATCGTTACTTGCTCGTTACAAATTATCTTGCTATCAAACTACTCGCTACTTACAGTTTCAGCACTTGCAGACATTACCTTCCTGAAAACTACTTGTCATTTCCTTCTGCTCCTCGTTGGGTTCGACACTCTTACTTATCTAAAAGAGCTACAATTGATCCCCTATACTTGTGGGTCATCAGGCAATGACAAGGGACTCGGCCAGCCGACTGCTGGCAGTGGCACATGCAACCGACTTCTTGTAGTCACCGGCAATGGTGATGATGCCCTTGGGACCTGGCATCTTCATCTTGAGGTAGGTGTAATGAGGCACCGCCATGAACTTGGCAAGAGCATGCTGGCCCAGGAGCGCGTGGTAGGGGCTTTCCAGGTCAACCACCTCGAACCAGATTGGCTCGCGGTGGAAGTGATCTTTGTCTCCGAACAAGACATCTATCTTGATCTTGCCGATTGGAGAGCAGGACAGGCCGGGTACGATGTCGTGGAAGACAGTCCGACTGGGCTGTAGTTGCCTCTCTTTGATGCCCAACTTCTCCATGGTGTCGCAGTAGAGGATGTTGATGCTTCTACCGCCGTATATCAGAATCCGGGAGAAACGGGAGGCCCGCCTCTTAGTTGCGAAGGTTGATTCCAACACCATAGCATAGGAACCCGGCGATGGCATTAAAGTCGGGTGGTCAGCATGGCTCCAGGTGATGGGCTTCTCGGACCAATGCATGAGCTGGGTGACTTCTAAAGCAACAGCATTCACCTCACGATGTTGCTGCCGCCGACTGTGCTTGTTATCGGCCACACTGGTGAAGACGACGTAGGCTCCATGCTCTTCAGGGAACTCATCTTGAACTGCGCCGACCGGTCGAACCGCCGGCTGCTGAGGAGGCGGAGCTGGCAGGCCAGCAGGCAGAGGAGGCAAGCCTTCGCCATTGGCAATGCGGGTGAGCCAGTGGCACTTCCAGGTGGTGTGGTTGGACGGCTTCGCGCCGCTGTGGAACTTGCAGGGAGCATCAAGGGTTTGCTCGAAGGAGAAGGTAGGCAACCAAGCAGGTTTGCCGCCCTTCTATCGTTTGGGGCCTGGCTGCCCCTCCGGCTGCTGGTCTTCGACTGTTGCCACCCGCCGGCTGGTTGAAGACGGCTGTTGGGCCTTGCGCTTGTTGTCGTTCGGCTGCTGGCGCCGGTTGGAGTCATCGGCCGGCGTCCGAGGAGCCGGCGGGGCCACCTTCCTGGACGCGTCTACTTGCAACTCCGACTTCATGGAGGAGTCGGCCGTGGCATACTTGTCTGCTATGATCAGCAGTTCGTCGAGTGTTGTCGGCCGTCATAGAGGAGCTTGTGCTTGAGCAGGGTGCCTTCTCTGCACCCGGCTATGAAGTACTCTATGGTTGCACCTCATGCACCCCCTCGCAGGAGTTGCGTAGTTCAGCCCACCGTGTCAGGTAGTCGCAGGTGGACTCAGTCGGTCCTTGGACGCACAGGGAGAGCTGGTGGGGCTTGGGCAGCCGCTTGTAGGTGCTGGTGAAGTTGCCGATGAATACCTCGGCGAAATCCAGCCAGCTGTTGATGCTGTAAGGCTTGAGGTTGTTTAGCCATGTCCAGGCCATGCCCTCGAGCATGAGTGGGATGTACTTCACAGCAACGCGCTTGTTGCCGTTTGCTATGTTGACGGCGGTGGAGTAGTCGGCCAGCCAATCTTCTGGCTTCACGGATCCGTTGTACTTGGGAGTGTCTCGCGGGAGCGAGAACCCTTTGGGGAAGGGCTCGTCGCGAATGCGAGGGCCGAAGCAAGGCGGGCCGATTGCATCTTCTTCTTCTACCACCAGGGACCGAGCTAGGCATTCGATCCGGTGGCGGGCATCATTCTCTCCGACTCCTTCATGGTGGCCCAGCCGGCCGCTGAGAGTCGGATGCTCAACAGGCGGCAGGGAAGCACGCCTCTCCCTGCGAGGAGGAGGAGGTGGGTGATCGTCCCGCCGTTCCACTGCTTGGGCGGCGTCTTGGTCGCGCTCGATTGTGATGCGGGTGTGCCGACTGCGGCTAGCAGCCGTCTCTTGGTCTCGCCGGCCGTGAGGGCCGCCTGTCGGGGACCGGGAGGTCACCCCTTGGTCACGGCGGGGGGGATGATTCTCGGCTTGCACGCCGGGTTCCAGCACGCGGCGGCGAGCTTCCTGCTACGCGGCCGCCGCGTCGAGGAGCTATTGGACACGCGCCGTCATGCAGCGTTGCTCGTCGCCCTCCAGGTGGTCCAGCTCTTCTGCCGCAGCCTAGGCGGCGCGTAAGTTCTCCAACGGGGTGGCGTAGACCGGCCGTTCGGCCCCCAGCATGCTGGCGATGGCTGCACCACGCTGTCGGACCGTGCCACCCGGCTAGGCTCGCCACCAGCCGGTGTGCCGCACACGGCACGGCAATCTCACGCTGGTAGGCTTCAGTGAGGCGCCTCATGGCCGCCAGCTTGTTGGCACTGTCGAGGAGTGAGACGCGGATCGACCCCAGCGTCGCGCCATCAACTTCTTCCGCCACGGGCCTGGACAGGCCCCGCATTGCCGCCTGCAGCGGGTCCTGGCCGACCCCGTCTGAGGCTCCGTCGTGGCTAATGACCAGCACCTCTGTGACGATGCTGGTGTTGCTGTCCACAAGAGGAAGTGGGTCGTCGACGATCACCACATGGTCAGGGAAGGCATCAGTGGGCGTCGCGTCAGCATCGATGATCATGTCGACGGTCGGGTCGGTGGAGCCAACGGACTCCAAATCGGAGGCAGGCTCATTGGCGATGTGGAGCTTGTCGAGGAGGTCGATGAGGTAGCTCTTTGAGCTGGCTGCACCAGCGTCGGGCGCAGGCTCGTCAGAGAGGCGGATCCCGCTGATGAGATCAGCGAGGCAGCTTGCAGCGCAAGCGGCATCCACGCGGTACAGCGCGTCGACGCAAACGCCATCGGGCATGCCGGGCTGGCTGCGCTCGCTAGGAAGGAAGAGGGTTCCCGTGCAAAACGTGTTTCCGGACGACGGTGCACCTAGCCCCATGGTGGGCGCCAAATGTCAGGGATATCTAGCGACATATGCCAAGGGATGGCTTATCATGGAAGGGGTCAAAAGTACGTCGTCGGGCTCTAGAAGCGGGAGTGAGCGAGACCGCATACGCCTGCAAATCTTACCCAGGTTCAGGGCTCTCCGTGGAGATAACACCCCTAGTCCTGCTCTGCGGGGTCTCCGCATGATCAATATGGTCAATAAAGTAGCTACAAGATTGCTCCTTGAGCTGTTCGTCTAGAGGAGGAAGAAGGGCAAGGCTAGCTCTACTCCTCTCTTTATGTGTGTGTGTGTATGATGGCCAAGGTTCTGAAGCCCTTGCATGGGGAGGCCTGGAGGGTTTATATAGGCCTACCCCCCAGGGGTACAATGGTAATCTGGCCGGGTGTAGGACCCGGCCGTCAGTTTCTCTGGACGTCGGCTTCTCCGTCGGCTGCTGGGGCCCGTCGCTTGGTGGGTCCCGCCGGCTGCCGTGATCTCGGCCGATAGGTAGGGCCCGCCGACTGCGGGCCATGTTGGCTGCTTTATACTGTAGCCTTGCTCCTGATGACGGAGGCTTTGTCAGGGGAGCGTGGCTACAGTCCCACCGCCTGGCAGGCGTTCACTATAGCCACATCATGTCTCGTCTGGTTAATGGTGCATAGACTCCGAGGGAGAGGACGGCCGCCTGCTAGGAGCCTGCCTGCCCTCGTTGCCGTCTGCTGGGGCTTCGCCGCCTTCTGGTGGCTCGCGGACAGGTAGGGCCCGCCGCCTGCGGGCCGTACCGACCGCCCGTCATGGGAGGATGGTTCTTCTGACGTAGGTGATGTCATGGGCCGTGTGGCCACAATGCTGCGTCGGGCGGGAGGTGTCCGCTTGGTACACCCGCACTGTGGCCATGCTCTGCCCTAGATTCGAGCGCGGCAGGTTACACTGTAGCCACGCCCCATCTCGTCGTGGTAATGGGTGCAAACTTTGAGGAGGCGCAGGGCCGCCTGCTAGATGCCGGCCCATAGGGGGGCACCTATTGGAGGCACGCCATCTTCTGGCAGTCGGCCCTTTGTCACAGCCGACCCAAGGAGTCAGACTCTCGCCAGGAAGGTGTGAGGGGTGCAGCTAGCCCCGAT
The DNA here is from genome assembly GCF_018294505.1 of Triticum aestivum. Classification (NCBI taxonomy): domain Eukaryota; kingdom Viridiplantae; phylum Streptophyta; class Magnoliopsida; order Poales; family Poaceae; genus Triticum; species Triticum aestivum. Next base: position 212,609,057 of record NC_057796.1, read on the forward strand.
GTATTGAAATCCCATGGGGGGCTGATGAGGCTACCCATGGTCATTTACTCCGACATTACCACAAGATCAGCCCAGTAGTTTTTTTCTTTCTGAAAATGGCTAGCCCGGTTTTTTTGTTCTTTTGTAGAATACCCAACCAAGGCCTACGTGCTTTTATCAGCCTTGCTGAGCTGCAAATCTTTCAAGACGAGGAGAGTTTCATTCCGCTTGCCCAAAAAATGGGCTATCAGTAATGAGAAATGGGTTGTACATTTTTAAAACACAACAAACCGGCAATTAGTTTCAAATTTCTTTTTTTTCATTTCGAGATTTTAAATTCCATTAATTTTTATGTGTGGACAATTATTTGGATTTTATATTGATATAATTTTATTTTTCAAATTAGTATGAATGTGACTCGAAATTTCAGGATTAAAAACAGTTCGGACTGCATCGAGCTATGCAAAATTTCGTAGAATATTTTAACCGTGGCCACAATATGGGTTGTAATGCCAAAAAAGAATATGGGCTCCAAAAAAATCCTTAAGAATTAGCAAATGGGCTGTAAATTATTAGAAATAATGGCAGATGGGATGTATGCTGTTTTCCACGGATTTGGGGCTGACTTGTGCGCTTACTATAGGTTGAGGCGTATGCTTTCCTAGAAAAAGGTTGACATGCACGCAAGGCCGTGTCAACTTAGTCAACACACGAGAGCAGTGACTGTTGGATGTCCATCCAACGGACGTCGTGCTTCTTCAATATCTGCTCTTCCTGCTCCAGCCACTCAAACTAGCGCCGGCGGGATTGCCTGCTCCCTCCTCCCGCGGTCGGCTGTGCTGCCGCGCTGGCCTCACCGCCCCACCCTACTCCCATCACTGGCCTGGCCATCCCTCTACTCACCTACACCTGCTGTTATTTTTCGGGGACGGCAGACGAACCAGTAAACCCTCGTACTCCCCTCCACATGGGAAACAAATGCCTAGTCTTCCTTGGCTCCATTTCGTTCCCTTCCTAGGCCTCGCCATCGTTCATCTCCCTGGTACTCTCCACACGGCTTGGTCATCGTCGTCAACGAACGACATCCATCGGAAGAGGACTGTACGTGGAGAGGCTAACTACTGGGGCCAGGGCCGCACGCAAGGAAGTGCCTCCTTATTAAGCGCAAAATAATGATTCCTCCACCTGACAGTGGGGACCAACCGGAAGGGCCTCTGTATTTCCTGAAAAAACGTTCCTCCCACTGACAGCTCGGACCCACCAGCTATATCTTCGCATGCAAGGAAGTGTCTCCTTATTACGCACAAAGAAATGAATACCCCCTGCTAGTTGGGACCCATCATATTTGGAGGCTGACTTGTGGGCCTACTAAGTTGACGCAGACGAAGGTCTTTGTCAACTTAGTCAATATAAACTATTGTAGCTGCAGTGACCGTACGATGTCCATCCAACGGTCGTCGTGCTTCTTCAACCTCTGGCCTTCTTGCTCCAGCCGCCCAAACCAGCATCGGCCGTGCTACCTGCTCCTGCCTCCCTTGGCCGGCTATGCTGCCGCGCAGGCCTCACCGCCCCACCCTACTCCCATCACTGGCCTAGCCATCCCTCTACTCACCCAGACCTCCTGTTATTCTTTGACGACGGTAGCCTTCTGCAGCCGAACCAGCAAATTCTACTACCGAGAAAGAATTTTTAGCAGTTGTGTTTGCATGTGAGAAATTCAGACCTTATATTTTTTATTCTAAATTTACTATTCACACTGATCATGCTGCTATTAAATACCTTATGGAGAAGAAAGATGCTAAACCTAGATTCATTAGGTGGGATTTATTATTAAAAGAGTTTGACCTGCATATTATTGATAGAAAAGGGGTTGAAAATCCCGTAGCAGATAATTTGTCTAGGATGGAAAATGTTTTTGACGACCCACTGCCTATTGATGATAGTTTTCCAGACGAGCAATTAGCTGTTATAAATGCTTCCCCTAATAATCCTTGGTATGCATACTATGCTAATTACATTGTTGCAAAATATATACCACCTAGTTTCACATACCAACAAAAGAAAAAGTTCCTCTTTGATTTTAGACATTACTTTTGGGATGACACGCATTTATATAAAGGAGTAGATGGTGTTATTAGACGTTGTGTACCTAAGCATGAACAGGAGCAAATCCTATGGAAGTGTCACTCCGACTCATACGGAGGGCACCACGCTGGAGACAAAACTGCAAATAAGGTATTACAATCTGGTTTTTATTGGCCTACTCTCTTCAAATATGCACATAAGTTTGTCCTTTCATGTGATGAATGTCAAAGAATTGGTAATATTGGTAGACGTCAGGAAATTCATATGAATTATTCACTTGTTATTGAACCATTTAATGTATGGGTTTTGATTATATGGGACCTTTTCCATCCTGTAATAGATATACTCATATTTTAGTTGTTGATTTTGTTACTAAGTGGGCGGAAGCTATTCCAACTAGTAGTGCTGATCATAACACTTCCATTAAAATGCTTAAGAAGTTATTTTCCCGGGGTTTGGGGTCCCTAGATATTTGATGACTGATGGTGGTTCACATTTTATTCTTGGTGCATTCCGTAAACTTCTTGCTAAATACGATGTCGACCATAGAATTACATCACCTTATCGTCCTCGGTCTAGTGGTCAAGTTGAATTGAGCAATAGAGAAATAAAATTGATTTTGCAAAAGACCGTTAATAGATCTAGAAAGAATTGGTCTAATAAACTTGATGATGCATTATGGGCTTATAGAACTGCTTATGAAAATCCTATGGGTATGTCTCCATATAAAATGGTCTATGGAAAAGCATGTCATTTACCTCTTAAGTTAGAACATAAAGCTTATTTGTCAATTAAATAACTTAATTATGATTTCAAATTTGCTGCTGAAAAGAGGTTATTTGATATTAGCTCGCTAGATGAATGGAGGAAAACTTCTCTGCAAATGGGAAGGACCATTTATCTTCGAGGAAGTTTATCGCTCCGAGGCTATTAAGGTCAATAATGCCGAAGGCACTAATCCGAGAGTGGTTAATGGGCAAAGAATTAAACACTACTATATCTAAGGTACGCCCATTAATGGTGAAACTAATATTATTCAAACTATGACACCGGAGGAACATATAAGAGAGACCTTCTGGAACACTGCAGAACCCTGAAAAGGAGTAGGTATGTGATACGGTAAGCAAACCGACTCCAAAAATTCCATAAAAATTATTTCTATCCATTTTGGAATATTATAAAGGAAAAATACAAAAATAAGACCAACTGAGGGGACCCACAAGGAGGTCACAAGGCAATAGGGCGCGCCCCACCCCCTAGGCTCGCCCGGTTGCCTTCCCGACTCTGTTTTCTCCAGAATACTTGTTTTGCAAGATAAAGATTCTTTATATATACTCCTGTATGTTCAAACCATCACATCGCAAGTTTATCTTCTGTTCTTGTTTCGGGTTGTTTTTGGCAGATCTGGATCCCCATGGCTCCCTGAAGGCTCCGTGCCAAGCACCGGATCGTGCAACCTTCGCCGGGCAAACGTCCTTTTAGCGAGGTTTATTATGAGTGGTCGTCAGGAGAAGAGGACACTGGCAAGCAGGAGGAAGCTGGAGTGGTTGCGAGAAGCTAGATGCAAGAAGCGGGAGATCCATCCATGCCCTCAAGACAGACAACATAAAAGGGAGACATCCCGTAACCCCTTTATCATAACCTCTCTCCATCTGAAATTTTACACATTAAAGATCTTTGAAGCAATTTGTGCTCAAAATACATCACGTACTCAAGAGGCTATTGTATTGGAAGAGCAAAATCACGCTCTTTGGAATATCGATAGCAATTTGGAATACTTATTGAAGATGAGGGAGAAGCCCATTACCTCATGTCCATCATCACCGAAGAAAGACAGTTCAGTACATGGGCATGGGCACTACCCTTAGCTTGTTCCAGGCTTGGGGGAGGTGCCCCGGTATGATGAGGACATCAATACCATTGTTACACCCACAACCCCTACTGCTACATATACTGGACCAATTACTAGAGCTCGCGCACGCCAATTAAATTATCAGGTACTTTCGTTTCTTGGTAATGATTCTAATGTTCATGAGAATATGATGCTGCCTAAATTGGATACATTTGTTTTGCTTACAAATGAAGGGCCTAGCTTGGAGAAGGATGAACATTGGAGGAAGAACGAGCATGGAGCTGATGGCATGCGCAAGGGGAACAAGAACGGAGTTACAAGTGATGATTTCAGGACTTTGAAGCCACCATAATGGGTGCATGAAGCCTTGGACGAAATATACAAGATGCCACTTCATAAATTTCGTCCCGAGGCTATTCTAGGTGTTGCGTCACCTTATTATTGGGCCAGGCCCATGTAATTTCGAAATACATAAGTATAGGCTATTTTTAGAGTCTGTATGTGTGGGGAAACAAGAGATAGGGTTGATTTCGGACCCCTCCACCAAGGGCCATGAAATCCCCCCCCCTCTTCCTCCACATATACAGCCCTTAGGGCACCGTTTAGACTTTGGGTTTTGTTTAGATTAAAGTTTGCCATAGCTGCAACTTCGCGTACTTCGTTTGTGTTCAACGACCAGACAAAGGCGTCACAAAACCCCACCTTGATCAATAAAGCTTTCCTCTTATATTCGCAATATCCAGATTGCAATCTTAGTTTCTTGCTTGTTCTTCGTTTGCCTGCAGGAAACAGACCTTCGTGGTCAGGTTGATCGTGCTCCGGCGTGGTCAATAACCTCTTGGAGTTGGTTTAGCGATTGCTAAGGCGCGACGTCCTCGCATGTTCGTAGTCGGATCGTCAAAGTCGACTTCCTCCAAAACGATAGCCACCATCTCATCGAAAGACGGGACACCTTTGCCTCTATCACGGTATCGTATCACCATCATTATCTATCTTAGTTCGATGTTCAGCTATTTCGTGATTTAGAAGAATAAAAGTTTAGTAAAGTTTTTGCTTCTAGTGCTTGCTTTGTGTCCTATCTATGTAATCGAGTGTGAGAGTTATATAATAAAGAGTAGTTTAAGTTTTGTTTCTTTACTTTATTGTTTCAATCTCAATAATAAAAAGAAATAAAAGATCATATGCTAATCCCACGGGGAGTAATAACTTCACATAGAAAGAGTATGATTGATAAAAGTTATTGGAAATTAACAAACATAGTATTGGTCATGGATGCAATTCATGCAAAATTATTAAAGGGAAAGGAGATTCACATATAAATACACTATCTTGGACATCCTTTATGATTGTGAGCCCCCATCAAATATTTTCTTCATGGTTAAATAGTTGATGTTGGACAAGGAAGACAACGTAATAAGTTATGTTTGTTTACATTCACATAGAAGTTATATTTTCATGGATCCTCTAACATGTGGTGCTTATCTAGGACCTCTTGCTAGCCAAAATTCGCACTAAGTAGAGATATTACTTGTGCATCCAAAACCCTTAAACCCAGTTTCTTTCCATGAGAGTCCACTATATCTACCTATGGATTGAGTAAGATCCTTCAAGTAAGTTGTCATCGGTGGATAAAGCAATAAAAATTGCTCCTAAATATGTATGATCTTTTATTGTAGGAAAATAAGCTTTGTACGATCTTGTGATGGCAAATAAATAAAAGCGACAGACTGCATAATAAAGGTTGCTATCATAAGGGGCAATATGAAGTGGCGTTCCTTTACATTAAGAGCTTGTGCATCCAAAAATAAAAAGCACACTACAGCCTCTGCTTCCCTCTGCGAAGGGCCTATCTTTTACTTTTCTATATTTACTTTTATGCCAGAGTCAATAATGTTCATCCCTATTCTGCACTATTTATTCTCTAGTTGGCAAGCATCATGTGTTTGGGAAAGATCCAGGAACATATATCCAGTTGGATGTAGCTGATCATGAGTTATTATTGTTGACATTATCCTTGAGGTGAACAAGTTGGTTGGCAAAAACAACAAGCCCCTGTATTCCTATGTGTCTGACAGAAACGTTTGTCACCAAAAATATGCATTGAGTGTTAACAATCATAGAATACTAAATGATGGTTGAGTATGTGGACTTGCTAAAACAAAAGCTCTTACATTGACTCTTCCTGGAAATATGATGAATTGTGATTGTTTTGATGACTGAGAACATACTTTGTTTGTTTCCAAGAAAGCTTATACTTCATACTTCAAAGTTGTGGATGAACTGTTACTTGTTTATGAAAAGCTATATGACAAATGCTTGATGCTATGTTAAAGCCATGATGCTATTATGTCCATATTTTGTTTTTATCGACAACTCTCTCTCTAAACATGTGGTCACTATTATAAAGTTCGGCTTTCTCTTGTGGACAAGCGAAGTCTAAGATTGGGGAGTTGATACGTCCATTTTGCATCATGATTTCCTAGTTTTATTTATATTGTTTTAGGTCATTCAACCAAAATAAGACACTTCCGTCATGACACGTGTTTGTCACAATAGGTCACGTTTTTTGACATGCATGTACATCCATGACGATTTCATGACAGAATCAAGATAGTCATACCTGTTGATAACCCACAAGTATAGGGGATCACAAAAGTTTTCAAGGGTAGAGTATTCAACCCAAATTTATTGATTCCACACAAGGGGATGATACGTCTCCAACGTATCTACTTTTCCAAACACTTTTGCCCTTGTTTTGGACTCTAATTTGCATGATTTGAATGAAACTAACCCGGACTGACGTTGTTTTTAGCAGAACTGCCATGGTGTTGTTTATTGTGCAGAAAACAAAATGTAACACCCCGGATGTAAATTTCCATATTTGTAACTCCAACTCTTGCCATTTTCGGCTATGTGTTATGATATTCCCTTCGTGGTCGGGTTTTTGTCATTCGTTTTGTATTTTGTTCATGTCATGCATTTCATATCATGTCATCATGTGCATTGCATTTGCATACGTGTTCGTCTCATGCATCCGAGCATTTTCCCCGTTGTCCATTTTGCAATCCGGCGCTCCCACCTCCTCCGGTGCACCCCTCTTGTTTTCTTTCGTGAGCGGGTGTCAGACGTTCTCGGAATGGACCGAGGCTTGTCAAGTGGCTTTAGTATACCACCGGTCAAGTTTCGTTCCATTTGGAGGTCGTTTGGTACTCCAACGGTTAACCGGATAACCGCAAAGTCCATTTGTGTGTTGCAGCAAAACCCCCTCTCTAAACAGCCCAAAACCCAACAAACTCTCTTCCATGCTCTAGGTCGTTCGATCACGATCGTGTGGGCAAAAACCGCACCTCATTTGGACTCTCCTAGCTCCCTCTACCTATATATTCACCTCCCCTCCCGAAATAATCCGCAGATGAAACCCTAGCAAAATCCCGCGCCACCGGACGCGTCCGCCGCCGCGAAAAAACGCGCCGCCGCGCCCGCAATCGCAGGCCACCGGTCACGGGCCGTACCCGCGCCGCCCACGGCCCACGGCGCTCCCCCCGCGCGCGCGCTCCGCCGCCCCTCGCCGCGCCTCGCGCGCCGCCGCCGGTCGCCGCCACCGGTCGCCGCGTGCCGCCGCGCGCTCGCCGTCCTCCCCGCGCCCGTCGGCCTCCTCCTCTCCACGCGCGCCAGCGCCGCCCCGAGCGCCGCCGCCGCCTCCTCCCTCCCCGCAGCTCGGCGAACTCTCCGGCCGATCCAGATCTGAGAGCCCGTGCGTTGACTTTCTCCCTCTCTAAATTCTCCAAGTCCTTTAATTTCACAGTACATGGCCATGTTCATAGCATCATAACTCTCTGCATATAGCTTCGTTTCGTGCGTTTAATATATTGAAATGTTTGTCTTATGATGCTCTTCATTTTGTTCAATTGCACCATGTTCATTAGAGTCCATCTTGATGCCCAAATCTCCGTTGCAAGAGTGCTAGTTGCTGTTATCTGCTGGTTCTTATCAGAACTTGGAGATTTGTTATTTTTGTATCATTTAATCTGTGCATCTTATGGGCATGAGCTCTACATGTGTTTTGTTGTATGCCATGCCATCTTTCCAGTGGTGTATGCCATGTGTTTTTGTGATCTCTGTGGTGACTAGCACAAGCATGCATACTAGGCTCCGTAATGTTTCTGATTTCAGGGACAAGTGATTTCTCGGTGTCTTTGTCTGCTGTTATTTTGTTGCCATGTAAACTTGATACTACAGAGAGATCCATGCATATTTTGGAGATGTTCAGTAAGGATGTTTTGTAGAAATTGTTTTAATTGATCTATTCCTGCCCTTGTTTGCATTTATGGAGTGACGTAGCATGACTCAATCTTGCTCTACTTTTGCTATAAAATATTTCTGGCAGATTGTTAACATGATATTCAATTTTGCCAAGCTTGTTGTAGTTGTTTCATACATACTATGCTTTTGTTCTTGCCATGGATAGCTTCATAAACATGCCATCTTGCTTTAGGTATGCTTGTTTTGTCATGCATTGCCTTGTGGTGAGTGCATCAAGCTCACCAAGATGCCTTCATATTATTGTTTCTGCCATGCTCTGTTTTCTGCAAAGTCTGAAACCTGTTAACGAAACTTGCTATGTTCACATGGTTGCCATCATAACTTCTGGTCCTTTCTGGCTTACTGCTCATTAAGGGATTTTTGTCATATGCATTTAGTAGAACACTGGCATGACTTGTTTTGCTATGTGAACTTCCCGTAGCATGTTGTTTTCGTGCTCTCAATATTGCTACCTGATGCTGTTTCAGTCATGTCCAGTAATTTCACCAAGTCTGTGAACCTGATATCTTTTGCACTTTTACCATGCTTGTTTGAGCCTGTTATGTTGTGATCTAGCCGTAGCTCAGTGTTCATATTTTGTCAAGCATCACCTGTAGATTACTGCCATATGCTTTGTTGCTATGTTCGAGTGCTGTAGCATTGTTACTTGTTGCATTTTAAGTGCTATCATGCTGTTAATCGCAGATTCGTGTCATTCTTGTTTTGCTTGCCATTTGCAAACCGTGCATCCGTTTCCGGTGATCTTTATATCGATTTCGACCGAAATCATCTCATCTTTCCAGTGGCATGCTTGGTTTGCCAAGTTACTGCCTTGTTCATCATTTTCCTTCCGGAGCACGCATATGCATCGCATATCATATCTTGCATATCATACATGTTTTGCATCATGTTGCTTGTGCATTTCTCGTGATTGATTGTGGTTCCGTTGCTTGTGTTCTTGTCTTGGGTAGAGCCGGGAGACGAGTTCGTGAACGAGGAACCTGTTGAGTACGCTTACGAGGATCAAGCTTTCGACAACTCTGAGAACCTTGCAGGCAAGATGACCACCCCTCGAAATCACTTCTATCTTTGCTTTGCTAGTTGTTCGCTCTATTGCCATGCTGCGCTACCTATCACTTGCTATATCATGCCTCCCATATTGCCATGTCAGCCTCTAACCATCCTTTCCTAGCAAACCGTTGTTTGGCTAAGTTACCGCTTTTGCTCAGCCCTTCTTATAGCGTTGCTAGTTGCAGGTGAAGTTGAAGTTGGTTCCATGTTGGAACATGGATATGTTGGGATATCACAATATCTCTTATTTAATTAATGCATCTATATATTTGGTAAAGGGTGGAAGGCTCGGCCTTATGCCTGGTGTTTTGTTCCACTCTTGCCGCCCTAGTTTCTGTCATACCGGTATTATGTTCCTTGAGTTTGCGTTCCTTACGCGGTTGGGTGATTTATGGGACCCCCTTGACAGTTCGCCTTGAATAAAACTCCTCCAGCAAGGCCCAACCTTGGTTTTACCATTTGCCACCTAAGCCTTTTTCCCCCGGGTTTTCTAGAGCCCGAGGGTCATCTTTATTTTAAACCCCCGGGCCAGTGCTCCTCTGAGTATTGGTCCAACCTGTCAGTCGCCGGTGGCCACCAGGGGCAACTCTGGGCTCGCCTATCGGAAGCTTGGACAATCCGGTGTGCCCTGAGAACGAGATATGTGCAGCTCCTATCGGGATTTGTCGGCACATTCGGGCGGCTTTGCTGGTCTTGTTTTACCATTGTCGAAATGTCTTGTAAACCGGGATTCCGAGACTGATCGGGTCTTTCCGGGAGAAGGTTTATCCTTCGTTGACCGTGAGAGCTTATGATGGGCTAAGTTGGGACACCCCTGCAGGGTATTATCTTTCGAAAGCCGTGCCCGCGGTTATGAGGCAGATGGGAATTTGTTAATGTCCGGTTGTAGAGAACTTGTCACTTGACCCAATTAAAATACATCAACTGTGTGTGTAGCCGTGATGGTCTCTTCTCGGCGGAGTCCGGGAAGTGAACACGGTTTGAGTTATGAATGACGTAAGTAGGAGTTCAGGATCACTTCTTGGTCATTGCTAGATGACGACCGTTCCGTTGCTTCTCTTCTCGCTCTCTTTGCGTATGTTAGCCACCATATATGCTTATTGCCTGCTGCAGCTCCACCTCATTACACCATCCTTTCCTATAAGCTTAAATAGTCTTGATCTCGCGGGTGTGAGATTGCTGAGTCCTCGTGACTCACAGATTCTACCAAAACAGTTGCAGGTGCCGACGATGCCAGTGCAGATGATGGGATCGATCTCAAGTGGGAGTTCGACGAGGAACGTGGTCGTTACTATGTGTCTTTTCCTGATGATCAGTAGTGGAGCCCAGTTGGGACGATCGGGGATCTAGCATTTGGGGTTATCTTATTTTCATTTGGATCTTGACCGTAGTCGGTCTATGTGTGTATTTTGGATGATGTATGAATTATATTTATGTATTGTGTGAAGTGGCGATTGTAAGCCAACTCTTTATCCCATTCTTGTTCATTACATGGGATTGTGTGAAGATGACCCTTCTTGCGACAAAACCACAATGCGGTTATGCCTCTAAGTCGTGCCTCGACACGTGGGAGATATAGCCGCATCGTGGGCGTTACAAGTTGGTAATCAGAGCCATCCCCGACTTAGGAGCCCCCTGCTTGATCGAATCGCTGGCGTTGTTGAGTCTAGAACAAAAATGTTTTGAGTCTTAGGATTATATATATCGGAGAGTAGGATTCTTTTTACTCCTCAGTCCCTTCGTCGCTCTGGTGAGGTCTCCTAACGTAGAAGTTTTGACTAGTCTCTCCTCAAATTTCACCAAAAAAAAAATTTTAGGATCACGCGGGTATCTTGGAATCGTTCCGATGGTTTTGTGACGAGAACATTGTTCTTGGTGCCTCCTGACATTTAGGGGTTGTGGCAGTGTCCCGGGGAGTTGAGCTCCGAGGTGTTGTCGTCACAATTTTATCGTTGCAGTTCTGGAATACCTGAGTTTCGCCGACATCGAAATCTCTTTTATGCAGTTGTTGGTGAGATCACCTCGACGCCACCCAGTACTGGGGCGGGAGTTCGGGAGTATTGTCATAACTCGTATAACGGATGCTTTTCGAAGGTTGAGGTAAACGATTTCCGAAGGTTTCTTGGTTATGTGTTGACGGATGGATACAGCTGGATCTAGGGATTGCTAGTTTGGGTGATATATTTTGTGTCCCCTGTATCCCCAACACCAGATTGCATAACCAGAAAGTTTCGGGAGTTTATAAGTGGGAATTCAAGTAGCCTTAGGATATCTTTCCGACAGACGCATGATATGAGATTGGGGTTCGACGTCTAGTGGTCCGCCTGTACACGGTTGGTTTTACAGTGGTCTCGTAGTGTCTTAAAGAGTCCTTGGCTATGCCGACTCGGGGACGCTTCGTATGTCATGTGCACAGCCTTGTACATGATGGTGCTGTACGATTGAGCCCGTGTGGGCCCCACCACGAAAACTTCGGACGAAATCTCTATCATATGTTTGTTCCGGCTTATTCTGCAAGCCAATACTTTGTTTTGTTTTCAATTGTGGTATTCGAGTTGCTTCGAAGTCAGATGTTGATTCCATATCTTTTTCTAAGTGGCTTCTCAACTTATGGAAGTGTGATGATTTACTATGGAATTCATTCGTTCATCTTCGTTCGAATGTTTATTGTGAAGACTATATGTTGCAATTTCTATCCGTTGATTCTACTTGTCTATTTGTCTATCAAGATGCTAACGGATGTCACCCTCTTCAGGATGGCTCCGCCAACGCGTCAGAATCCGGATCGCAATGAAGGGAGTCAAGCGAACCCTCCGCCACCACCTCCGCCTCCGGAGGCATGGCAAGCTATCATGGCAGCCACCAACGCCAATGCTCAGATGATTCTGCAACTCTTGCAAGAACGCACCCAAGGGCAAGGCAATCAAGGCAATCAAGGTCAAGGCAACAATCAGCCTCACTTCGCTACCCTCAACCAGTTTCTCGCAAATCAGCCCAAGTCTTTCAGCTACTGTGCCGAGGCCACGGATGCCGATGATTGGCTCGTGGACATCAACAAGCATTTTGAATGTAGCAATGTCAGGCCTGAGGACTATGTCAAGTTCGCTTCTTTTCAGCTCAAGGACCAAGCTGCTGATTGGTATCAACAATACAAAGATTCCAGAGGAGGTCGTGTGATCACTTGGACTGACTTCTGTCGGGATTTCAAAGCGCACCACATTCCACAAAGTGTTGTTGAGAGCAAGCGTGAGGAGTTCCGCAATCTCAAGCAAGGCAACATGTCTGTGTATCAATTCAACATCCAGTTTCAGAAACTTGCTCGCTTCGCTAAACAAGACGTTCCTGATGAAAAGAGCATGATCTATCACTTCAGAGGTGGCCTTAGAGAGGATCTGCAGTTAGCTCTCGTTCTTGTTGAGCCTACTCAGTTTGATCAATTCTATAACATGGCACTAAAGCAAGAGGTTGCTCAGCTCAAGTGTGAGGCTTCTAAGAAGAGAGTCAGAGACGCAGTTCAGTCTTCTTCTTCCTCACTTGTGGCAGCTAAGCAACAGAAGTTCTGGTTGCCTCCTCCTCCTCCGTTTCGTCAGCCTTACCAGCAGAAGAACAAAGGTGGCCATGGTTCTTCCACTCTTCCAACTCTGGCTATCAGAACAAGTCTCAGAATCAAGCTCCAAAGTCGAACGCTCCTTATCACCATCCACTCTCAGAGGTGACTTGCAACAAGTGTCAGCAGAAAGGTCACTATGCTAACAAGTGCTTCAACCAAAGGCGTCTTCCGCCTCCTCCTCCTGTCAGATCTTCCAGCAATGCAGTGGTCAAGCATAATTCCAAGTTTGCAAAGGTGAACATGATGAATGCAGCTCAAGCGGAGGAATCTACTGATGTGATAATGGGTAATCTTCCAGTTAATGATATTCCTGCAAAAGTTCTTTTTGATACTGGTGCATCGCTTTCTTTCATATCAAGACCATTTGCATCTAAGCATGAATTGCATTTCCAAGGTTTGCCTAGACCGTTAGCAGTTGTCTCTCCGGGCAAATGCATGAATGCAAGCTCCATGGTTCCGGATGTTTCCATCAAGATGGGAAACTATAAATTTCTGTCTTCTCCAGTTGTTCTTGGTGACTCGGATATTGATCTAATTCTCGGGATGGACTGGCTTTCGAAGCACAAGGCTCAACTTGATTGTGCTGCCAGGGAAATTCAATTGACACACTCTTCTGAGGATGTGATTATTTATGCCGCTCGTGATGAAACCATTCGGTTGTTTTCTCTCAATGAGAAGGGCGAACTGAATGCCATCTCTCAGATTCCAGTCGTCTGTGAGTATCAAGATGTCTTTCCAGAAGAGCTTCCGGGTATGCCTCCTCACCGGCCAGTTGAGTTCATTATCGATCTTGAGCCGGGCACGGAACCCGTTTGCAAGCGTCCATACAAGCTTGGACCCAACGAGCTAAAGGAGTTGAAGAAACAGCTCGATGAACAAGAGCGTCTGGGTTTGATCAGACCGAGTTCATCTCCATGGGGTTGTGGTGTTCTTTTTGTCAAGAAGAAGGATGGCACGGACCGACTTTGTGTCGACTACCGTCCATTGAACAAGAAGACAATCAAGAACAAGTATCCACTTCCCAACATCAATGAGCTATTCGAGCAACTCAAAGGTGCTAAAGTATTCTCCAAGCTTGATCTTCGTATGGGTTATCATCAGATTCGCATTCGTGAAGAAGATATTCCCAAGACAGCATTCAGAACAAGCTTTGGTTCTTATGAATATACTGTCGTGTCTTTCGGCCTTGTCAATGCTCCTCCAGTATTCTCTCGGATGATGAATTTCATCTTCAACCCCTATACCAATGAATTCGTCCTGGTGTATCTCGATGATATCTTGGTCTTCTCCAAGAATAAGAAGGATCATGCCAAACATTTGCGATTGGTGCTCGACAAGCTCAGAGAGTATCAATTCTATGCGAAGTTCTCAAATGTGAGTTTTGGCTTGATGAAGTTCTTTACCTTGGTCACATCATCTCTGCCAAGGGCATCGCTGTTAACCCCGAGAAGGTGTCCGCAATTGTGAATTGGGAACCTCCTCAGAATGTCAAGCAGCTCCGCAGTTTTCTTGGTCTTGCAAGCTATTGCCGAAGATTCGTTGAGAATTTCTCTAAGATTGCAAAGCCTCTTTCCAACCTCCTCCAGAAGCATGTGAAGTATGTCTGGTCTCCTGAGTGTGACGTTGCTTTCAACACTCTCAAAGAGAAACTAGTCACAGCTCCTGTCTTAACTCCTCCTGATGAATCCAAGCCATTTGAAGTTTTCTGTGATGCTTCTCTCCAAGGTCTCGGTGCTGTGTTAATGCAAGAGAAGAAAGTTGTGGCCTATACCTCTCGTCAGTTGAAGCCCAACGAGAAGAACTACCCCACTCACGATCTTGAGTTGGCGGCAGTTGTCCATGCATTAATAACGTGGAGACATCTCTTGTTGGGAAGACAAGTGGACATATTCACCGATCACAAGAGTCTCAAGTACATCTTCACTCAGCCCAACCTCAACCTCAGGCAGACTCGATGGGTCGAAATGATTCAAGAGTACAATCCGAGTATTGAATATACTCCAGGCAAGGCCAATGTCATTGCAGATGCTTTAAGCAGGAAGGCTTATTGCAACAGCCTAATTCTCAAGCCATTCCAACCGGATCTTTGTGAAGCTTTTCGCAAGCTGAATCTCCAAGTTGTTCCTCAAGGCTTTCTTGCCAACCTCATAGTCTCTCCTACTTTGGAAGATCAAATTCGTGAGGCACAACTCCTGGATACCATGGTGAAGAAGGTGAAACGTGGTATCGACAAGGGTCTTTCCAAATACAAGTGCTATCGCATTGATGACAGAGACACTTTATTCTTCGAGGACCGGATTGTGGTTCCTAAAGGTGATCTAAGGAAAGTCATTATGAACGAGGCACACAATTCTCTTCTTTCCATTCATCCTGGAAGTACGAAGATGTACCATGACCTCAAACAGTCATATTGGTGGACTCGAATGAAGCGAGAAATCGCTCAGTTCGTGAATGAATGTGATGTCTGTCGAAGAGTGAAAGCAGAACACCAACGACCAGCCGGTCTCCTCCAACCTCTTGCTATCCCAGAATGGAAGTTTGATCATATCGAAATGGACTTCGTGACTGGATTTCCAAAGTCCAAGCGCGGAAATGATGCTATCTTCGTTGTCATTGACAAACTTTCTAAAGTGGCTCATTTCCTTCCAATCAAAGAATCTATCACAGCAGCACAGTTGGCAGAGCTATACACCTCCAGAATTGTCTCCTTGCACGGCATTCCACAATTGATTTCTTCAGATCGTGGAAGCATCTTCACCTCTAAGTTCTGGGACTCCTTCCAGAAGTCCATGGGCACAAACATTCGCTTCAGCACAGCTTTCCATCCTCAAACTAGTGGCCAAGTCGAGCGAGTCAATCAAATTCTTGAAGATATGCTTAGGGCTTGTGTCATTTCCTTTGGCATGAAATGGGAATATTGTCTTCCATATGCTGAATTCTCCTACAACAACAGCTTCCAAGCAAGTTCGGGCAAGGCCCCATTCGAGATTCTCTATGGCAGAAAGTGTCGTACTCCTCTCAATTGGTCAGAGACTGGTGAACGCCAACTTCTTGGCAATGACTTAATCACAGAAGCTGAAGAAATGTGTAGAGTCATCCGTGATAATCTCAAAGCCGCGCAATCGCGCCAGAAGAGTTACTATGATAGTAAGCACCGTGATGTGGCTTTCGAGATCGGAGACCATGTCTACCTCCGCGTCTCTCCAATGAAAGGCACTCGTCGCTTCGGTATCAAAGGGAAGCTTGCCCCTAGATACGTGGGTCCTTTCAAGATCATTGGCAAAAGAGGCGACCTCGCCTATCAACTTGAGCTTCCTTCCAACTTCGCGAACGTGCACGACGTGTTCCACGTGTCACAGCTTCGCAAGTGCTTCAAGACGCCTGAGCGCATCATCAACTTCGAAGAGATTGACCTTCAACAAGATTTGTCTTATCATGAGCACCCCGTTGCTATTCTTGAAGAAACTAAGCGCAAGACTCGCAACAAGTCAATCAAATTCCTGAAAGTGAAGTGGTCGCACCATTCCGACCGGGAAGCCACCTGGGAACGCGAGGTGTAACACCCCGGATGTAACTTTCCATATTTGTAACTCCAACTCTTGCCATTTTCGGCTATGTGTTATGATATTCCCTTCATGGTCGGGTTTTTGTCTTTCGTTTTGTATTTTGTTCATGTCATGCATTTCATATCATGTCATCATGTGCATTGCATTTGCATACGTGTTCGTCTCATGCATCCGAGCATTTTCCCCGTTGTCCGTTTTGCAATCCGGCGCTCCCACCTCCTCCGGTGCACCCCTCTTGTTTTCTTTCGTGAGCGGGTGTCAGACGTTCTCGGAATGGACCGAGGCTTGTCAAGTGGCCTTAGTATACCATCGGTCAAGTTTCGTTCCATTTGGAGGTCGTTTGGTACTCCAACGGTTAACCGGATAACCGCAAAGTCCATTTGTGTGTTGCAGCAAAACCCCCTCTCTAAACAGCCCAAAACCCACCAAACTCTCTTCCATGCTCTAGGTCGTTCGATCACGATCGTGTGGGCGAAAACCGCACCTCATTTGGACTCTCCTAGCTCCCTCTACCTATATATTCACCTCCCCTCCCGAAATAATCCGCAGATGAAACCCTAGCAAAAATCCCCGCCGCCGCCGGACAAAACGCGCCGCCGCGCCCGGCCAATCGCAGGGCACCACGTCACGGGTTGTACCCCGCGCCGCCCGCGGCCCGGCGAGTCCGTGGCCGGCCCCCGCGGCCCACGGCGCCTCCCCGCGCGCGCGCCTCCTCGACCGTCTCCTCCGCCGCCCCTCGCCGGCGCCTCGCCGCCGCCGCCGCCGTCGTTCCCGCCGGTCGCCGCCACCGGTCGCCGCGTGCCGTCGCGCCTCGCCGTCCTTCCCCGCGCCCCGTCGGCCTCCTCCTCTTCTCCGCCGTCTCGCGCCAGCGCTGGCCCCGAGCGCCGACCGCCGCCTCCTCCCTCACCCGCAGCTCCGGCGAACTCCACCGGCCGATCCAGATCTGAGAGCCCGTGCGTTGACTTTCTCCCCTCTCTAAAAATTCTCCAAGTCCTTTAATTTCACAGTACATGGCCATGTTCATAGCATCATAACTCTCTGCATATAGCTCCGTTTCGTGCGTTTAATATAGCGAAATGTTCCTCTCATGATGCTCTTCATTTTGTTCAATTGCACCATGTTCATTAGAGTCCATCTTGATGCCCAAATCTCCGTTGCAAGAGTGCTAGTTGCTGTTATCTGCTGGTTATTATCAGAACTTGGAGATTTGTTATTTTTGTATCATTTAATCTGTGCATCTTATGGGCATGAGCTCTACATGTGTTTTGTTGTATGCCATGCCATCTTTCCAGTGGTGTATGCCATTTATTTTTGTGATCTCTGTGGTGACTAGCACAAGCATGCAAACTAGGCTCCGTAATGTTTCTGATTTCAGGGACTTGGTGATTTCTCCGTCTTTGTCTGCTGTTATTTTGTTGCCATGTAAACTTGATGCTACAGAGAGATCCATGCATATTTTGGAGATGTTCAGTAAGGATTTTTTGTAGCTATTGTTGTAGTTGATCCATTCCTGCCCTTGTTTGCATTTATGGAGTGCCATAGCATGACTCAATCTTGCTCTACTTTTGCTATAAAATATTTCTGGCAGATTGTTAACATGATATTCAAATTTGCCAAGCTTGTTGTAGTTGTTTCATACATGCTATGCTTTTGTTCTTGCCATGGATAGCTTCATAAACATGCCATCTTGCTGTAGGTATGCTTTTTTTGTCATGCATTGCCTTGTGGTGAGTGCATCAAGCTCACCAAGATGCCTTCATATTATTGTTTCTGCCATGCTCTGTTTTCTGCCAAGTCTGAAACCTGTTAACGGAACTTGCTATGTTCACATGGTTGCCATCATAACTTCTAGTCCTTTTTGACTTATGGTCAGTAAGGGACTTTTGTCATATGCATTTAGTAGAACACTTCCATGCCTTGTTTTGCTATGTTAACTTCCTGTAGCATGTTGTTTTCGTGCTCTGAACATTGTTACCTAATGCTGTTTTAGTCATGTCCAGTAATTTCACCAAGTCTGTGAACCTGATATCTTTTGCACTTTTTCCATGCTTGTTTGAGCCTTTTATGTTGTGATCTAGCCGTAGCTCAGTATTCATATTTTGTCAAGCATCACCTGTAGATTACTGCCATATGCTTCGTTGCTATGTTGGAGTGCCGTAGCATTGTTACTTGTTGCATTTTAAGTGCTATCATGTTGTTAATCGCAGATTCGTGTCATTCTTGTTTTGCTTGCCATTTGCAAACCGTGCATCCGTTTCCGGTGATCTTTATATCGATTTCGACCAAAATCATCTCATCTTTCCATAGGCATGCTTGGTTTGCCAAGTTACTGCCTTGTTCATCATTTTCCTTCCGGAGGACGCATATGCATCGCATATCATATCTTGCATATCATACATGTTTTGCATCATGTTGCTTGTGCATTTCTCGTGATTGATTGTGGTTCCGTTGCATGTTTTCTTGTCTTGGGTAGAGCCGGGAGACGAGTTCGTGAACGAGGAACCTGTTGAGTACGCTTACGAGGATCAAGCTTTCGACAACTCTGAGAACCTTGCAGGCAAGATGACCACCCCTCGAAATCACTTCTATCTTTGCTTTGCTAGTTGTTCGCTCTATTGCCATGTTGCGCTACCTACCACTTGCTATATCATGCCTCCCATATTGCCATGTCAGCCTCTAACCATCTTTTCCTAGCAAACCGTTGTTTGGCTAAGTTACCGCTTTTGCTCAGCCCTTCTTGTAGCGTTGCTAGTTGCAGGTGAAGTTGAGGTTGGTTCCATGTTTGAACGTGGATATTTTGGGATATCACAATATCTCTTATTTAATTAATGCATCTGTCGGGGATATACCCCGCGGTATGACCCGGCCGGAAGTGTAACCCGGCCGGACTTGGCGGTTTACTTGAGACCCGACTGACACTTGGCGATTCACTAGCGACCCGCCCTGACCTGGCGGTTTACAAGCAACCCGCCTGGTCATTATGACTCACTGGTGACCCGGCGGGCAGGTCAGCCGGATGACAAGGCCCAAGGCCCAGAAGGCCGGTTTATGTTAATGGTGGGCCGGTTTAAGAGGAAAGACATGAGGAATATTTACCTTACAAGAAGTTAAGACCAGGACTTGTATCCGGTTTGTATTAGAGATAGACTAGTCCTAATCCTAGTAGGACTCCACATGTAACCCGCCCCTTCAACTTATATAAGGAGGGGCAGGGCTCCCCAAAGAGGGGGAAGCGACAAGTAACAAGAAGCAATCTCTAGGGCTAGACACCGAGAGCCGGTTCCCGGCAACTCTCCCGTGATCATAATGAGACCTAGCCTAAAACAGCATGTAGGGTTGTTACCGGATGATGTTTCCCGGGGCCCGAAGCTATCTAAATCCTTGTCTTGTGTTGCGTCTCTCGAGTCCGCCCAACCCCTCTCAAGCTACCACATAGATGCGCTGGCCTCGCGACTAAGTCCTGACACTAAGGACATCTGCCGTGACAATTCCACGATAGTTGGCGCCCACCGTGGGGCAAGCGCACGGTGGTGTTGAGTTCTTGAAGGGATTTCTTTCAGGGACCGGGGAGCTATGACCCGCCGGATCAGTAAGAACCAGCATGAAAGAATTCACGTCGACTATAAAGTTCATCAGTCAAGATTGAAGAAGTTTTGAGCAGCGACATATACAAAACTGAGCATAAAAGTTTAGGGTTGCGTCTGTGCCGCACGCTGTTTTTTCTGTCGTGGTGATGATGGAAGCTTCGGTAGCAGATTCAACTTGTGCCCTGCGGCTTGAGTTCTGATCGGAACACGCAAACCCGATCTGCCAAGGTATATAGAGACAGAGACCCGAGCTGATCTGATTTTATTACTACTATTACTGGATCAAGTACCGAGACAGACAGCGATCTGCCGATGCTGTTTTTCTGGCACGGAGACCAAATCAAATCGGAGCGGTCATCCAACGTCATGAGACGGCTTAAACAATCTGTAAGTACATCAATTACTATGGCTACTGAGCAAAGCTACCAAGTGTGAATACAAGTTGGATCAGAGAAAGAAGAAAAGAAAAGGAGTACTTCGAGTTCGATCGTAACTTGGCTGTCAAATCCGACTGTTGGTCCTCCAATCTTCAGGAGAAGCAGGGTTACATACAGACCATGTTCGGTCCGAGTTCCCAAAAAAAGGAAAAAAGGAAAAAGGAAAAGATAAAAAGATGCCTCTACGTGTCACAAGGGAACTTGTGCATCGGTCAAACACGAGAGGGCCAAGTTAACACGCATGAAGGCTTCGTCAAGTCCTGCGATGCGTGCCTTCAGGCGATCACGGTGGGGACTGCTCGGGCATACAAAAGTGTTAGTACTGCCTCATGTGAAACTCCAACAGGGTTCTCAAAGAATTTATTGATTAAAAAAGAAAGATTGATCCGCTCTCATTACATCACGTGGAGCCAAGATACCAAGTGGGTCAATGCAATCTCACGTACTCCAGCATACAACACACACGGGAAGCAAGGCTTCGTATCGTGGTCGTCGTTCGCAGCGCCGCCTCGGAGCCAGCGACCTTCATTGCAGAGCCTCAAAATCCGTTGAGCCGCCCCTGCTGGAGCAAATGTTGAGCCGTTCTCACCTCCAGTGTCCCGACCCGCCGCTGCAGTCGTGTTGAGACGCCCTTTTTTCGCGTGTAGAGTCGCCCCGACTCACGCACCGCCATTTAAGCCACCAGCGCACCGTTTTTGCAGACGAGTCGTCTTCGCCCGTTCTCTGGTTCGGGCTGGTCGCTGTCACTAAGAGCCGCCGCTCGGCGAAGTCTCTGCTACAAGCCGGTTCACGCACCTCCTTCGCCTTGTTTCCTGCCGGAGAGGGTAATTAACTCATTGTTGATGGAATGTATGACTCCGTCTATCGTCCGAACAAATCAGGTGATATCCATCCAGTTTACTTTTTATCAGTACTTGTTAATTTTTTGTGAAAACAACCACTCTGCCCTATAGTGTTGTTATACACAGGTAAATTATTCATTAGAAAAGTATTCATATACCGCGGATATGGAGCATGCGCCAGCATCAAATTATTGGTGTTCGTTTGTGTCGCGCAATTTCACGAACACGCGTGTAAGCCGCCACCCCTGCGGTCCGGTCTACATCAATGCGCCAGACAACTCGCCCATCCGTGCCGGTTTACAACACCGCTGGCCGACTCATCTATCGGCTCCCGCGGCCGGCTCGGCCGTGATTGATTTCAGCTTCACCATGGTGATCATCAACTCCGTGGTGGATAAATTCCGGCCAAACATACCAGGTGAAATTTGTCCAGTCAATTTTTATGGACACATTTTTCTCTTTAAAAAGAACAACTACTCTGGCCTGTAATATTTTTATGCAGGATGGCTATTAAAAGAAAAAAGGATGGTATTACATCGCGGAGGCATGTTCGGTTGTGCCGCGCAGCTTCACGGACACGCGTATCGCGGTCCGGTTTACATCAACGCGCCGGCCGACTCGCCCGTCCGCACCACCTTACAACGCCACGGACGACTTGCCCGTCCTCCCTCGCCGCCGGTTCATGCGTCCGCGCCAGTTTACAACACGGAGGACAACTTGCTCGTCCGCACCGGCTTACAACGTCGCGGCCGGCTCATCTGTCTACTCCCGCGGCCGAATCGGCCGTGATTGATTTCAGCTTCACCATGATGATCATCAACTCCGCGGTGGATAATTTCTGGCCTGACATATCAGGTGAAATCAATCAAGTAAATTTGTATATATTTTTTTAAAGAGCAATTACTCTGGCTTGCGATGTTTTTGATGTAGGACAATTGTTCACTACATCAACACGACATGGTTGACTCGCCCATCCACGCGGCTTACCGCGCCGGCGATCGACTCGCCCGACCACACCGGTTTACAACGTCGTGACCAACTCATCTGTCTGTACCACCTCTGATGCTATGGTTGTTTTTACCATCTGTCTCTCACGGCCTGGTCTATATCAACATACCGGGCCACACCCGTCTGCGTGAGCTGATTATTGATTATGAGCAAGTCACTACTTGGGAAGCCCAGTTTTTCTTCCAACAAAATTGGAGGCAAATTATCATGTATTATCAGCCGCCGTCGGCGCTGGATGGTTCAAATGGGCAGGCGCACAAGTCGCCGCCACTAAAGTTTGGTTAACTTCAAACAGCCAGTTGGAAGGGACCATTGGCCGAGTTGCTGACACGGCTCATACAGGATCATTTATAACCCGCCGCAGTCACCTCAACTTTCTGTGGATTCACATCGCGCTATCAACACCAATGATATACACCTTATGCTATGGTCAATATAGAGAATCTCAAAGCCAACTCCTCGAGTCGTCTTGAGACTCGGGGGCTACAATGATATGACTCGGCAGCATTGGTCAGTTTCAATGCATTCAAGAACTCCGGGTCATTGGAGGGAAAAATAACCCGGTCCCGGAGGCTACCGCCATATTGGTAAAAAGTTTAAAGGCCGTCAGAAAATTTCCGGCTTAAAAAGAAGGATTCCGGTTTAGATCCGGCTCAAGAGACTTGACATCTCCCACAAAGCACTGAAGCTCTTAAAATATCCGGTTTAAAATCCGGTTCAAGGGAAATTTATCTGCCACAAAGTTTTGAAGCTCTCAAATCCGGTTCAAAATCCGGTTCAAGGTAAATTTGTTTATCATAAAGCTTTGAAACTCTCAATATCCGGTTTTTTCCGGTTCAAAAAGAATTTATCTCTCACAAAAGTTCGAGTTCTCAGGAAAAATTAAAGGGACCAAAGAGAGTCTGTTACAAAGCACAACTCAAATATAGGTCGTATTCGAACCAAAGAGAACATAGCTGTCGGTACCCTCTTGATCGACACACTGCCGAGCTCACTAGGGGGCTTCTTGATCGTATTCGAATCATAGCTCAACCCCTTTTGGGAACCGACGTGGATCGTATTCGAATCAGCGTCGTTAAACAACTCTCAAGGTCATTTGGGGGCTTCCTGTTCAAACATAGGTCGTATTCGAACCAAAGAGAACATAGTTGTCGGTACCCTCTTGATCGGCAACGCCAAAGCCACTGGGGGCTATATGATCGTATTCGAATCTTAGCTTAACCCCTTTGGGACGGTTTTCTGATCGTATTCGAATCAGAAGCCTCAAATTTTTTGAAGTCTCTTTTTGCAAACAATTTTTGGATTTTATTTGAAGCTCTTTTGATCATATCTAAAGTGTATATGAGTGGTTGCTATTTAACCCGGTTTGACTTTGGATGATAAGTCGCCATCATATGACAATCATAAACATTTGGAAGTCTTGATTTCTAAAGATTGGGTTATCACCCTTACTGCACAGGTCACATAAACCGGCAGTGAAAATTCAATATCACAGGTATAATATTATTATTATAGTTATGTTTCAAAGTTATGATTCATAACAGGCTTATCTGTGACTCCTTGTTACACATCAATGGTTATATGTGAGATATTATGACCCGCCCTGCGGTAAACCGCCAAGGGATCTTGTGATCTAATTATGTGCAGGATAAGACTACATTTGGGTGGTTACCCGCCCTGGTTTTTGATGTTAAGTCGCCAGGGCATATGTTGTTTAAACTCTACAGGATTTACAGAGCTATGACTTACATAAATGATTAAATTCAAGCCCATTATCATAGATTGAAATTGGTGTCTCAAAAGGGTTATCAATTTTTGATTTTCTCAAAGGCTATAAGCCGCCGGGTTGTACAAATTCCGGCTTACAATGGAGGCGTATTAAATCGCCATCGGCCAAGAGCCGCCGGGTATTTAAACTCCGGATTGACTTATCAGCAGATGAGGTATTCAAAGTCGCTTTGGCGCAATGGCTATTATTTTATCAATGGATATGATTTATTCTACAATGGAAAGAATAGTCCCGAGTCGCTGCAGGCTTACGACCCGGCACTTGGGGGCTACATTATTTAAATTGAGATCACATCAAATATGCAAGTCCCATGTCACTGCTAGCATGCACCATGGCACTTGGGGACTAATGTAAAGACATTTTTTGCTCAACTTATTGAAGACCCGACTCATCACATTCTAAATGAGCCGGCCCTTGGGGGCTACCAATTGCTCCTGTCAAAAATTCAAGGTACACAAGCCTTAATCCATTAAATTGAAAGATCCACTACTCAGTTGGTAGAGTACAAAGCTCTTAACCTTGTGGATGTGGGTTCAAACCCCATGGTGGAGATTACATTATATGATGTTATTATCAATGAATAATATACAAAGTCCCAGCTCGGTAATATCTTACTGACCCGGCCCTTGGGGGCTACACGTTGCTGGTCAAGTTTACATGATCATATTTACAAAGTCCCTGCTCATTATTGCATAATGACCCGACCCTTGGGGGCTACACTGGTTGAAATTTTTATGAGCATAAGGCAATTACAAGTCCCAGGTTGCTGCAAGCATGACAACCCGGCACTTGGGGGCTACATATGTGGAATATTCAGTTTATGACTAATGATTGAGATGAATAACCCGGATTTCTTCAAAGTTACAACACTTATATTGAAGCAAGTCTTAAGTTATCACTATGTTTTCCTCTTAAGACTTGGGGGCTACAGGTGATATGCATATAAGGGAGAAAAAATCTTCAAATTCTCAGTTTGGAGTAGACCAGATTAACATGGTGTCTGCAACAATCATGACCCTGCATCATTTATTTATAACCCGACAATTCTGGCAATCATAAATCAGCAAGATCAACATCTTTAAGCCGGCTGAATATCAGTTGAATATTTCAAGACCAATATTTTTTGTCAAGTCAGAGCATTGAAGGCCGACTCAAATGGATTATTTCTTATAATATATCTTTACAAGAGCCAATGTCAGCAAATGGATTATGAAGCTGGCCTATTGACCCGGATATTCCAGGAGAAAATGTCAAGGACTTAAGGATGATCAGGTGCCGGCTTACAAGAATATTTAACCCGGAGCACAACCTGTCAAATTTGTTCTCGTGTTTATGTTGCAGGATTAGTTTAACATGGATAAATCCAAATTAAACTGGGGGCTAATATCGGAGATATACCCCGCGGTATGACCCGGCCGGAAGTGTAACCCGGCCGGACTTGGCGGTTTACTTGAGACCCGACTGACACTTGGCGATTCACTAGCGACCCGCCCTGACCTGGCGGTTTACAAGCAACCCGCCTGGTCATTATGACTCACTGGTGACCCGGCGGGCGGGTCAGCCGGATGACAAGGCCCAAGGCCCAGAAGGCCGGTTTATGTTAATGGTGGGCCGGTTTAAGAGGAAAGACATGAGGAATATTTACCTTACAAGAAGTTAAGACCAGGACTTGTATCCGGTTTGTATTAGAGATAGACTAGTCCTAATCCTAGTAGGACTCCACATGTAACCCGCCCCTTCAACTTATATAAGGAGGGGTAGGGCTCCCCAAAGAGGGGGAAGCGACAAGTAACAAGAAGCAATCTCTAGGGCTAGACACCGAGAGCCGGTTCCCGGCAACTCTCCCGTGATCATAATGAGACCTAGCCTCAAACAACATGTAGGGTTGTTACCGGATGATGTTTCCCGGGGCCCGAAGCTGTCTAAATCCTTGTCTTGTGTTGCGTCTCTTGATTCCGCCCAACCCCTCTCAAGCTACCACATAGATGCACTGGCCTCGCGACTAAGTCCTGACACTAAGGACATCTGCCGTGACAATTCCACGACAGCATCTATATATTTTGGTAAAGGGTGGAAGGCTCGGCCTTATGCCTGGTGTTTTGTTCCACTCTTGCCGCCCTAGTTTCCGTCATACCGGGATTATGTTCCTTGAGTTTGCGTTCCTTACGTGGTTGGGTGATTTATGGGACCCCCTTGACAATTCGCCTTGAATAAAACTCCTCCAGCAAGGCCCAACCTTGGTTTTACCATTTGCCACCTAAGCCTTTTTCCCCCGGGTTTTCTAGAGCCCGAGGGTCATCTTTATTTTAAACCCCCGGGCCAGTGCTCCTCTGAGTATTGGTCCAAATCTGTCAGTCGCCGGTGGCCACCAGGGGCAACTCTGGGCTCGCCTATCGGAAGCTTGGACAATCCGGTGTGCCCTGAGAACGAGATATGTGCAGCTCCTATCGGGATTTGTCGGCACATTCGGGCGGCTTTGCTGGTCTTGTTTTACCATTGTCGAAATGTCTTGTAAACCGGGATTCCGAGACTGATCGGGTCTTTCCGGGAGAAGGTTTATCCTTCGTTGACCGTGAGAGCTTATGATGGGCTAAGTTGGGACACCCCTGCAGGGTATTATCTTTCGAAAGCCGTGCCCGCGGTTATGAGGCAGATGGGAATTTGTTAATGTCCCGTTGGAGAGAACTTGTCACTTGACCCAATTAAAATACATCAACTGTGTGTGTAGTCGTGATGGTCTCTTCTCGGCGGAGTCCGGGAAGTGAACACGGTTTGAGTTATGAATGACGTAAGTAGGAGTTCAGGATCACTTCTTGGTCATTGCTAGATGACAACCGTTCCGTTGCTACTCTTCTCGCTCTCTTCGGCGTATGTTAGCCACCATATATGCTTATTGCCTGCTGTAGCTCCACCTCATTACACCATCCTTTCCTACAAGCTTAAATAGTCTTGATCTCGCGGGTGTGAGATTGCTGAGTCCTCGTGACTCACAGATTCTACCAAAACAGTTGCAGGTGCCGACGATGCCAATGCAGTTGATGAGATCGACCTCAAGTGGGAGTTCGACGAGGAACGTGGTCGTTACTATGTGTCTTTTCCTGATGATCAGTAGTGGAGCCCAGTTGGGACGACCGGGGATCTAGCATTTGGGGTTATCTTAATTTCATTTGAATTTTGACCGTAGTCGGTCTATGTGTGTATTTTGGATGATGTATGAATTATATTTATGTATTGTGTGAAGTGGCGATTGTAAGCCAACTCTTTATCCCATTCTTGTTCATTACATGGGATTGTGTGAAGATGAGCCTTCTTGCGACAAAACCACAATGCGGTTATGCCTCTAAGTCGTGCCTCGACACGTGGGAGATATAGCCGCATCGTGGGTGTTACACAAAAGTTCTCGGAATGACCTGAAAATCCACGGAGATAACTTTCGGAAAATATAAAAAATACTGGCGAAAGAATCAAGGCCAGGGGGCCCACACCCTGTCCACGAGGGTGGGGGCGCACCCTCTCCCCCTGGGCGCGCCGCCCTGTCTCGTGGGCCCCCTGATGCTCTGCCGACCTCAACTCCAACTCTATATATTCCGTTTCGTGGAGAAAAAATCAGAGAGAAAGTTTCATCGCGTTTTACGATACGGAGCCGCTGCCAAGCCCTAATCTCTCTCGGGAGGGCTGATCTGGAGTCCGTTCGGGGCTCCGGAGAGGGGGATTCGTCGCCGTCGTCATCATCAACCATCCTCCATCACCAATTTCACGATGCTCACCGCCGTGCGTGAGTAATTCCATCGTAGGCTTGCTGGACGGTGATGGGTTGGATGAGATTTACCATGTAATCAAGTTAGTTTTGTTAGGGTTTGATCCCTAGTATCCACTACGTTCTGAGATTGATGTTGCTATGCTTAATGCTTGTCACTAGGGCCCGAGTGCCATGATTTCAGATCTGAACCTATTATGTTTTCATGAATATATGTGAGTTCTTGATCCTATCTTGCAAGTCTATAGTCACCTATTATGTGTTATGATCCGACAACCCCGAAGTGACAATAATCGGGATACTTCTCGGTGATGACCGTAGTTTGAGGAGTTCATGTATTCACTACGTGTTAATTCTTTGGTCCGGTACTCTATTAAAAGGAGGCCTTAATATCCCTTAGTTTCCACTAGGACCCCACTGCCACGGGAGGGTAGGACAAAAGATGTCATGCAAGTTCTTTTCCATAAGCACGTATGACTATATTCGGAATACATGCCTACATTACATTGATGAACTGGAGCTAGTTCTGTGTCACCCTATGTTATAGCTATTACATGAGGAATCGCATCCAACATAATTATCCATCACTGATCCAATGCCTACGAGCTTTTCACATATTGTGTTTCGCTTATTAACTTTTCCGTTGCTACCGTTACAACTACTACAAAAACTGCTATCTTTACTTTTGCCACTGTTACCATTACTATCATACTACTTTGCTACTAAATACTTTGCTGCAGATACTAAGTTATCCAGGTGTGGTTGAATTGACAACTCAACTACTAATACTTAAGAATATTCTTTGGCTCCCCTTGTGTCGAATCAATAAATTTGGGTTGAATACTTTACCCTCAAAAGCTGTTGCGATCCCCTACACTTGTGGGTTATCAAGACTAATTTCTAGCGCCGTTGCCGGGGGAGCATAGCTCTATTCTTTGAGTCACTTGGGATTTATATCTTTTGATCACTATGAGGAACTTGAAAGACGAAAGAACTAAGATTTTTCCCTCAACTACGAGGGGAGGTAAGGAACTGCCATCTAGCTCTGCACTAGATTCTCCTTCTGTTTTGAGTAAGCTTGCGACACCTAAACCTGCTACTGCTTTGAATTCTGATATGTCGCATGTTATTGATGATGCCACTTCTGCTATGCATGATACTTATGATGAAACTACTTCTGTGCGTAATACAACTTTGCCATTAGGTGAATTTCTTGATGAACAACTTGCTAGGGTTAGAGAGAATGAAATTATTAATGATGATATTATTGATAATAGTGATGATGAAAGTTCTCCCCCTGATTATGAATTGCCTGTTGTTCCTGAGGGTTATGTTATGGATGAAGAAGCTGCTAGAGCTATTTTTGCTTGCAAAGATAGATATGATCTTAAGAAGTTATTAGCTAAATGGAAGCATCAATCTCTTAATGCTAGAATGAAACCTGACCCCGCTTTTGCTACTTCACCTATTTGTGTTACTGATAAGGATTATGAATTCTCTGTTGATCCTGAAATAATTACTTTGGTTGAATCTGATCCTTTTTATGGCTATGAATCTGAAACTGTTGTGGCACATCTTACCAAGTTAAATGATATAGCCACCCTGTTTACTAATGATGAGAAGTCTCGCTATTATTATATCCTTAAGATATTTCCGTTCTCATTAAAGGGTGATGCTAAAGCTTGGTTTAATTCTCTTGATCCTGGTTGTGTGCGTAGTCCCCAGGATATGATTTATTACTTCTCTGCTAAATATTTCCCTGCTCATAAGAAACAAGCTGCCTTGCGGGAAATATATAATTTTGTGCAAATCGAAGAAGAGAGTCTCCCACAAGCTTGGGGGAGGCTTCTCCGATTACTTAATGCTTT
Organism: Triticum aestivum; assembly: GCF_018294505.1. Taxonomy (NCBI): domain Eukaryota; kingdom Viridiplantae; phylum Streptophyta; class Magnoliopsida; order Poales; family Poaceae; genus Triticum; species Triticum aestivum. Next base: position 212,638,810 of record NC_057796.1, read on the forward strand.
GCCTGATCATCCTCTTAAGAAAAATGAAATACTTGATATCTTTTATAATGGACTAACCGATGCTTCCAAGGACTACTTGGATAGTTGTGCTGGTTGTGTTTTCAGGGAAAGAACAGTCGACCAAGCTGAATTACTATTGAATAATATGTTGACTAATGAAAATAATTGGACTCTTCCTGAGCCAATTCCTGAGCCAATTGAGCCAACTCCTGAGCCAATTCCTAAACCGACTCCGAAGAAGAGGGGAGTTTTATTTCTCAGTCCTGAAGATATGCAAGAGGCAAAGAAATCAATGAAAGAAAAGGGTATTAAAGCTGAAGATGTTAAGAATTTACCTCCTATTGAAGGAATACATGGTCTTAATATACCGCCTGTTGAAGAACCATATTGTCTCGATAACCCGACACAGGTAGTAAAGGTAAATTCTCTCTATAGATATGATAATGTTGAAATCCCCTCTACTAAATTTCATAGCCCATGCTTAGATGAATTTGATGACTTTATGGCTAGACAAGAAAATTTTAATGCTTATGTTGGTAGAGAATTAAAGAATAATGCTTTCGAAATAGGACGCTTGAGTGATTATATGGCTAGAGTTAAAGGTGAACTTAAACTCATTAGCAAATATGCTTCTATGGTTACCACTCAAGCTGAGCAAGTACTTAAAGCTCAAAGTGATTTGCTCGATGCATTAAATAATAAACATGACTTTGCTGTTAGAGTGGCTACTAGAACTGGTAGAATGACTCAGGAACCTTTGTATCCTGAAAGCCACCCTAAGAGAATCGAGCAGGATTCTCAGAGAAATAATTTAGAAGCACCTAGTTCTTCCAAAAAGAAGAAAAAGAAAAACGATAGGACTTTGCATGCTTCTAGTGAACCTGTTGTAGACACACCTGAGAATCCCAATGATATTTCTATCTCTGATGCTGAAACACAATCTGGTGATGAACTTGAACCTAGTGATAATGTTAATGATAATGTTCATGTTGATGCTCAACCTAGCAAAAATAATGATGTAGAGATTGAACCTGTTGTTGATCTTGATAACCCACAATCAAAGAATCAACATTATGATAAGAGAGATTTTGTTGCTAGGAAGCACGGTAGAGAAAGAGAACCATGGGTTCAGAAACCCATGCCCTTTCCTCCTAAACCATCCAAAACAAAGGATGATGAGGATTTTGAGCGCTTTGCTGAAATGATTAGACCTATTTTCTTACGTATGCGCTTAACTGATATGCTTAAAGTAAATCCTTATGCTAAATATATGAAGGATATCATTACAAATAAAAGAAAGATACTGGAAGCTGAAATTTTCACCATGCTTTCTAATTACACTTTTAAGGGTGGAATACCAAAGAAACTTGGAGACCCCGGGGTACCAACTATACCATGCTCCATTAAAAGAAATTATGTTAAAACTGCTTATGTGATCTTGGAGCCGGTGTTAGTGTTATGCCTCTCTCTTTATATCGTAGACTTGAATTGAATAAGTTGACACCTACTGAAATATCTTTGCAAATGGCTGATAAATCAACTGCTATACCTGTCGGTATTTGTGAGGATGTGCCTGTTGTGGTTGCAAATGTCACTATCTTAACGGACTTTGTTATTCTTGATATTCCCGAGGACGATAGTATGTCGATTATCCTTGGTAGACCCTTTTTGAATACTGCAGGGGCTGTTATTGATTGCAACAAAGGCAATGTCACTTTTCATGTTAATGGTAATGAGCATACGGTACACTTTCCGAGGAAACAACCTCAAGTTCATAGCATCAATTCTATTGGAAAAGTTCCAACTATCATTATTGGAGGTTTTGAATTTCCTCTTCCTACTGTCAAGAAAAAGTATGATATTCTTATTGTTGGGGATGTTCATATCCCCGTTGAGGTAACCTAGTGTTATTCGAAATTTCTCCGGTTCCGTGTTATTCGGAATGAGTTTGTTAACAAGACTTGATCAACCTTGTTAGTGGATTCATTTTGATGATCATGAGATGGATGAAACTAGAAGGCACAACCTTCTGTACCCTCTTTTTACTTTCTGTTATTTAGAATAAATAAAGCAAAAATAGTATTATCTGTCTGTTTTCTGAATTATCCGTGCAATAAAAAATATCCCGAAAATAAAAGTGCTCCAAATGCCCTGCAAATTTAGTATGATTTTTTATGGAATATTTGAGGATTTTAGGCACTGAAAACACTGCATGGGCAAGCACCTGGCCACGAGGGTGGAGGGCGCGCCCACACCCCCTGGGCGCGCCCCCCTATCTCGTGGGCCCATGGTGGCCCCCCTCCACTTATTCCTGCACCCACACACTCCATCTTCCTCCCAAAAAAATCCCCATCCAGCTCAAGCACGAGTTCTAGCTCATTTTGCTGCGATTTTTGATCTCCTTGCTCAAAGCTCCATTCAGAAAACTGCTTTGGGAGATTGTTGCTTGGTATGTGACTCCTCCATTGGTCCAATTAGTTTTTGTTCTAGTGCTTTATTCTTTGCAAATTTTTGCTGCATAGGTGACCCTGTTCTTGAGCTTGCATGTCAAATTTATGAGGTCCCAAGTAATTCTAATGCATGATATAGGCTCTAGGCACTTGTAGGAGTAGTTGCTACCAATCTTGTTTAGTTTTATTCACTTTTATTTTGAAGTTACTAAAAATTTCAGAAATTTTCCAGAGAAAGAAATATGTCTAGGAGAATGTACCAAGGTGGTTCCTCAACAAAGAGAGGACCTAGGCGTGCTATGCGTGAGCAAGACGATGAACCACCAAGGGATGCCGAAGTGCGAGCTTGTGAGTGGCCATCAGAAGAGTTTATGGTCAATGCAGGCATTAAGGATGAATTTGACGCATATGTGCGTAATGCCGATCTTGAGGACTTCTTACAAGATAAGTGTCCTCAAGAGTGATGTGTTAGGTAATAAAGATTACAACTTGGGGCGATAGTTGCACGTAGGTTGCATAATAATGGTATATCTGGAGACTTATTTGGAGGGATTTATGCGCCCCGTGTTGCTAATTATCTTGGTATAGCCCCACGAGAGGAGGATATGGAGTTGCTTCCTGCTTATTTAGATTATGACGCGATGGTCAAACATCGTTTTCTTTTGAGGAACGAACAATTCCTCCAGTATCGACTAGTCTTTGACAGACGTAGCGCTGTCCATGTTACTCTCCCTGCTCCTTCCCTTTTTGATTACCAGGCAAAACGAAGATATGTTGTTACCAGGGAGGAGGCACCTGAACACGAGGGGAGAGCGGAGGCGGCTCACCAACATGCCGCTGCTCAGGATGCATTTGCTGCTGCATCTCAATACGACCCCAGTTATAACTTCGGATATCAGCCAGGCTATCCTTGGCAATAGACCAACTTAGGCCAAAAGCCTAAGCTTGGGGGAGTACGTATTTCTCACCGACTTTACATTCATATTCACACACTATTCTAGTTGTCGGTGTTCATACTCTTTCATTGTATTATCCATGCTAGTTTAAATTTCTTTTTCTAGCTTTCTTCTTGTGTGTTTGATAAACCTTAAGAAAAACCAAAAAAATTAGTTAGTTTAATTTCCATGCTTGTAGTAGTAATTAAAATGAAAAAACCCAAAAAGATTTCTCGTTCTTCTTTTACTTGTTGGGAGCTTTCCCGTGTAAATAGTTTTATTTCTTTTCTTTGGGGTCGAGAGTAGAAGACCATATTGAAAATGTTTAGGGGCTCTCATATGCATGATTGTTGATTTAACTTAGAGCCCATATTACTTTGTCTTCTCTCTTGAATTGAATGCTTGCAGATTCCAGCTTAGTCCAATGCAATTGCACTATTATTATTATACACATCGTTCGGTCGTGCAAGTGAAAGGCAATAATGACGATATATGATGGACTGATTGAGATGAGAGAAGCTGGTATGAACTCGACCTCTCTTGTTTTTGTAAATATGATGAGTTCATCGTTCCTGATTCAGCCTATTATGAAGTAAACATATTTGCAATGACATTTAGAGATTATAGTTGCTCGTGCCATGCTTAATTAGCTATGAGTTATAATGGTTTACCTTGCGTGCCAACATGCTATTAAAATGATTATAATGTGGTATGATGGGATGTTATCCTCCTTTGAATGAATTGAGTGACTCAACTTGGCACATGTTCACGCATGTAGTTGAAACAAATCAACATAGCCTTCACGATATTTATGTTCATGGTGGATTATATCCTACTCATGTTTGTACTTGGTGTAAATTAATTTTAATGCATGTTCATGACTGTTGTCGCTCTCTCAGTTGGTTGCTTCCCAGTCTTTTGCTAGCCTTCACCTGTACTAAGCGGGAATACTGCTTGGGCATCCAGACTCCATAAACCCCAAAGTTATTCCATATGAGTCCACCATACCTTCCCATATGCGGTATCTACCTGTCGTTCCAAGTAAATTTGTATGTGCCAAACTCCAAACCTTCAAATGAAATTTTGTTTTGTATGCTCGAGCAGCTCTTGTTTCAACCAGGGTTGTCTGTATCTTCCATGCTAGGTGGGTTATTCTCAAGAGGAGTGGACTTCGCTCCTCATTCACGAGAAAATGGCTGCTAACCGAGATGCCCAGTCCCATGATCAAAAAGATCAAAGCAAATCAAAATAATTAAACAAAACTCCCCTAGGGCTGTTGCTAGTTGGAGGCTCTCGTTGTTTCGAGCAAGCCATGGATTGATGCTTGTTGGTGGTGGGGGAGTATAAACTTTTACCATTCTGTTTGGGAACCGCCTATAATGTATGTAGCATGGAAGATATCGCCATCTCATAGTTGTTGCGTTGACAGTGAAAGTATGCCGCTCAAAATGTTATTCATCTCTATTTTAAAATCGAGCTTTGGCACCTCTACAAATCCCTGCTTCCCTCTGCGAAAGGCCTATCTATTTACTTTTATGTTGAGTCGTCACCTTCTTATTAAAAAGCACTCGCTGGAGAGCACACTGTCATTTGCATTCATTACTATTAGTTTGTATTGGGTATGACTTGACTGGATCTCTTTTACCATGAATTACAATGTTTAGTCAGTCCTTGGTCTTCAAAGGTGCTCTGCATTTATGTTTTGCGGTCTCAGAAAGGGCTAGCGAGATACCATCTTGTTATATCATATTATGATTGCTTTGAGAAAGTGCTGTCATCCGAGTTTTATTATAATTGCTCGCTAGGTGATTATGCTATTGACATGAGTAAATATGAGACCTAAGTGTTATTGTGAATATGGTTAGTTCATAATCTTTGCTGAAAACTTGAATGCTGGCTTTACATATTTACAACAACAAGAGCAAATAGAGTTTGTAAAAGTTTTTCTTTATCACTTTCAGTTTATCAACTGAATTGCTTGAGGACAAGCAAGGGTTTAAGCTTGGGGGGGAGTTGATACGTCTCCAACGTATCTACTTTTCCAAACACTTTTTCCCTTGTTTTGGACTCTAATTTGCATGATTTGAATAAAACTAACCCAGACTGACGCTGTTTTCAGCAGAACTGCCATGGTGTTGTTTATTGTGCAGAAAACAAAAGTTCTCGGAATGGCCTGAAAATCCACGGAGATAACTTTTGGAAAATATAAAAAATACTGGCGAAAGAATCAAGGCCAGGGGGCCCACACCCTGTCCACGAGGGTGGGGGGCACGCCCTCTCCCCCTGGGCGTGCCCCCCTGTCTCGTGGGCCCCCTCATGCTCGACCAACCTCAACTCCAACTCTATATATTCCGTTTCACGGAGAAAAAAATCAGAGAGAAAGTTTCATCGCGTTTTACGATACGGAGCCACGGCCAAGCCCTAATCTCTCTCGGGAGGGCTGATCTGGAGTCCGTTCGGGGCTCCGGAGAGGGGGATTCATCGCCGTCGTCATCATCAACCATCCTCCATCACCAATTTCATGATGCTCACCGCCGTGCGTGAGTAATTCCATCGTAGGCTTGCTAGACGGTGATGGGTTGGATGAGATTTACCATGTAATCAAGTTAGTTTTGTTAGGGTTTGATCCCTAGTATCCACTACGTTCTGAGATTGATGTTGCTATGCTTAATGCTTGTCACTAGGGCCCGAGTGCCATGATTTCAGATCTGAACCTATTATGTTTTCATGAATATATGTGAGTTCTTGATCCTATCTTGCAAGTCTATAGTCACCTATTATGTGTTATGATCCGACAACCCCGAAGTGACAATAATCGGGATACTTCTCGGTGATGACCGTAGTTTGAGGAGTTCATTTATTCACTATGTGTTAATGCTTTGGTCCGGTACTCTATTAAAAGGAGGCCTTAATATCCCTTAGTTTCCACTAGGACCCCGCTGCCACGGGAGGGTAGGACAAAAGATGTCATGCAAGTTCTTTTCCATAAGCACGTATGACTATATTCGGAATACATGCCTACATTACATTGATGAACTGGAGCTAGTTCTGTGTCACCCTATGTTATAGCTATTACATGAGGAATTGCATCCGACATAATTATCCATCACTGATCCAATGCCTACAAGCTTTTCACATATTGTGTTTCGCTTATTTACTTTTTCGTTGCTACCGTTACAACTACTACAAAAACTGCTATCTTTAATTTTGCCACTGTTACCATTACTATCATACTACTTTGCTACTAAATACTTTGCTGCAGATACTAAGTTATCCAGGTGTGGTTGAATTGACAACTCAACTGCTAATACTTAAGAATATTCTTTGGCTCCCCTTGTGTCGAATCAATAAATTTGGGTTGAATACTTTACCCTCGAAACCTGTTGCGATCCCCTACACTTGTGGGTTATAAGGGGAGCCAAAGAATATTCTCAAGTATTAGCAGCTGAGTTGTCAATTCAACCGCACCTGAAAGACTTAATATCTGCAACAAAGTATTTAGTAGCAAAGTAGTATGGAAGTAACGGTAACAGTGGCGAAAGTAACGGTAGCAGTTTTGTAGCAATCGTAACAGTAGCAACGGAAAAGTAACTTAGCAAAGATCAATATGAAACGAACTCATGGGCAACGAATCAATGATGGATAATTATGTCAGATGGCATTCATCATGCAACAGTTATAACATAGGGTGACATAGAAATAGCTCCAATTCATCAATATAATGTAGGCATGTATTCCGAATATAGTCATATGTGCTTACGGAAAAGAACTTGCATGACATCTTTTTTCCTACCCTCCCGTGGCGGCGGGGTCCTATTGGAAACTAAGGGATATTAAGGCCTCCTTTTAATAGAGAACCGGACCAAAGCATTAGCACTTAGTGAATACATTAACTCCTCAAAGTACGGTCATCACTGGGAAGTGTCCCGAGTATTGTCACTCCGGGGTTGCCGGATCATAACACGTAGTAGGTGACTATAACCTTAAAGATAGGATCAAGAACTCAAATATATTCATGAAAACATAATAGGTTCAGATCTGAAATCATGGCACTCGGGCCCTAGTGACAAGCATTAAGCATAGCAAAGTCATAGTAACATCAATTTTAGAACATAGTGGATACTAGGGATCAAACCCTAACAAAACTAACTCGATTACATGGTAAATCTCATCCAACCCATCACGGATAGCAAGCCTACGATGGGATTACTCACGCACGGTGGTGAGAATCATGAAATTGGTGATGGAGGATGGTTGATGATGACAATGGCGACGATTTCTCCTCCCCGGAGCCCAAAACGGACTCCAGATCTGCCCTCCCGAGGAAGAACAAGAGGTGGCGGCAGCTCCGTATCGGAAAACGCGATGGATCCTTCTCTCTGATTTTTTTTCTCCCCGAATGTGAATATATGGAGTTGGAGTTGAGGTCGGTGGAGCTTCGTGGGACTCACAAGCCAGGGGCGCGCCCCCACCCTTGTGGACAGGTGGTGGATCCCCTCTGGTTGATTCTTTCGCCAATATTTTTTATTTATTCCAAAAGTATTCTCCGTGGATTTTTAGGTCATCCCGAGAACTTTTATTTCTACACAAAAATAACACCATGGTAATTCTGCTGAAAACAACATCAGTCCGGGTTGGTTCCATTCAAATCATGCAAATTAGAGTCCAAAACAAGGGCAAAAGAGTTTGGAAAAGTAGATACGATGGAGACGTATCAACTCCCCCAAGCTTAACCCATTGCTTGTCCTCAAGCAATTCAGTTGACAAACTGAAAGTGATAAAGAAAAACTTTTACAAACTCTGTTTGATCCTGTTGTTGCAAATTTGTAAAGCCAACATTCAAATTTTTGGCGAAGATTGTGAACTAACCATATTCACAATAACATTTGGGTCTCAAATTTACTCATATCAATGGCATAATGAACTAGTGAGCAATAATAATGAATCTCGGACAACAACAATTTTTCAAAACAATCATGATATGATAAAACAAAATGGTATATCGCTAGCCCTTTCTGAGACCGCGAAACATAAGTGCAGAGCACCCGTGAAGATCAAGGACTGACTAGACATTGTAATTCATGGCAAAAGAGATCCAGTCACAGTCATACTCAATATCAATTAATAGCAAAGCATACAAATGACAGTGGTGCTCTCTAACTTGTGTTTTTTATAAGAGGATGATGACTCAACAGTAAAAGTAAATAGATAGGCCCTTCGCAGAGGGAAACAGAGATTTGCAGAGGTGCCAGAGCTCGAGTTTTTGAAACAGAGATAAATAATATTTTGAGCGGTATGCTTTCATTGTCAACATAACAACCAAGAGATCTCGGTATCTTCCATACTAGATACATTATAGGCAGTTCCCGAACAGAATGGTAAAGTTTATACTCCCCCACCACCAACAAGCACATTCCACGGCTGGTCTGAAACAATGGGTACCATCCAACTAACAACAGTCCTGGGGGAGTTTTGTTTGCAATTATATTTTGATGTGATTTGAGCATGGGACTGGGCATCCCAGTTACCAGCCATTTTCTTGTGAATGATGAGCGAAGTCCACTCATCGTGAGAATAACCCACCTAGCATGGAAGATACTGACAGTCCACAATCGCTACATGAGCGATTTGGGCATACAAAACAGATTATCATTTGACGGTTTAGAGTTTGGCACATGCAAATTTACTTGGAACGGCAGGTAAATACCGCATATAGGTAGGTATGGTGGACTCATATGGAACAACTTTGGGTTGATGGAAGTGGATGCACAAGCAGTATTCCCGCTTAGTACAAGTGAAGGCTAGAAAAAGACCGGGGAGCGACCAACTAGAGAGCGACAACAGTCATAAACATGCATTGAGAGTAACCAACATTGAGTGCAACATGAGTAGGATATAAATCACCATGAACATAAATATCATGGAGGCTATGTTGATTTTGTTTCAACTACATTCGTGAACATGTGCCAAGTCAAGCCACTCGAATCATTCAAAGGAGGATACCATCCTATCATACTACATCACAACCATTTTAAAAGCATGTTGGCACGCAAGGTAAACCATTATAATCTCCTAGCTAATTAAGCATGGCATGAGTAACTATAATCTCTAATTGTCATTGCAAACATGTTTCATTCATAATGGGTTGAATCAAGAACAATGAACTAATCATATTTACAAAAACAAGATAGGTCGAGTTCATACCAGCTTTTCCTCATCTCAATCATTTCATCATATACCGTCATTATTGCCTTTCACTTGCACGACCGAATGGTGTGGATAATAATAATAATAATAGTGTACGTGCATTGGACTAAGCTGGAATCTGCAAACATTTATTCAAAGGGGAAGACAAGGTAATATGGGCTCTTTGTTAGATCAACAATAATGCATATGAGAGTCACTCAACATTTTCCTCGTGGTCTTCTCCTCTCGACCCCCAAAGAAAAGAAAAGAATTTCAAAGAAACAAACTGAAATGTTTCTAGAGTTTTTATTTTTTTATGAAGAAAGTACAACAAGAACGAGAAAAACTATTTGCACGGGAAAGCTCCCAACAAGCAAAAGAAGAATGTGAAATCTTTTTGGGTTTAATTTTAATACTACTACTAAGTAGACATGGAAAGGAAATAAGCTACAACTAATTTTTTTTGTTTTTTCTTAAAGTTTTTCAAACACACAAGAAGAAAGCGGGAAAAAGAAAATAAACTAACATGGATAATACAATGAAGAAGTATGAACACCAACAACTGGAATGAATGTGTGGACATGAATGTAATGTCGGTGAGAAATGCGTACTCCCCCAATCTTAGGCTTTTGGCATAAGTTGGTCTATGCCCATGGATCAAAATAGCCCTCGTGGTGTACTGAGGAGGATCCTGGGGGTTCCACTGGTTAGCGAGCCCCTATGGCTCCCACTGATAAATAGAATCCTGATATGGACCAGGTGATGGCTCTGGCTCAGGAACTGGGGATCGCGTCCCCTCCCAGTATGCATGAATGTCCGCGGGCAGGATGAGGTACCTGCCTAAATGAATATCGAACAAAGTAGGTGCAGGCAAGGTAATAATCTGACAAGTCTTCTCTCTAAATACCAGGTTATAGATGAGTCTCTTGTCATCATCTTTCTTAATAAAATCATGTGCTACCATGCTTTCATAATCTAAGTATATAGTGGGTAGCAGCTTCTCTTCTTTTTCATCATGCCGAATGGGTATCTCGAAGCGTCTAGCATGATGGGAAGCAAAGATACCTCGGAAAATAGGACCCTTTGTACGGTTTAAACTCAACCGTCGAGCAACCATAGCGCCTAAACTAGAAGTTTTATCACGAAGTAAAGCATGGCGCAAAATAGCAAGGTCAAAAGCACTAAGGCCTCCACTCTCCCCACGACCAATTAAACATCTCCCAGCAAATAATGAGTAGTAGCGCAAAACAGGAAAATGTAAACTAGACACTCTCGCTTCTGACACCTTTCTCCTTTCCCCTACGGTAACTTCATCAATAAAATCTTCCACATCTCTAGGACGTGGTTTGTCGACGCTGCCCTCATGTAATTTACAAACCTCACAAAAGTCATAAAAGCGTCATCTCCTTATGCTCATCATATAAGTGAAACTCAACCGTGGGTGGTGATCTCCTAGCATGAAAATGAAAATTTTGCATGAAAGTACTAGTGAGTAGGATGTACTGATCACACTGGTCGTGGAGGAAGTCGGTCATGCCTTCATTCTCCGCCAAATAATAGAAATCTTCATAAATTCTGGCCGCCTTCAAGAATGCATCACATGGCCATTCACATGGCCGAACCTCCGCGGTGCGAGGAAGGTTGTAGGCTCTTCATTTTATTTTTCCTTCGAATGCCGGCTCCAGGAGCCTCTCAACAATCTCCTCATCATTTTCTTTCTCTGAAAAATTTCTGAAATTTTTAGTGACTCAAAATAAAAGTGAACTAAACTCAACAAAATTGATAGCAACTACTCCTACAAGTGTCTAGAGGCTACATCATGCATCAAAACTACTTTGGACCATATAAATTTGACATGCAAGCTCAAGAACATGGTCACCACAACAGCAAAAATTTGCAATAAATAAAGCACTAGAACTAAAACTAATTGGACTATTGGAGGAGTCACATACCGAAGAATAATCCCCCAAAATAGTTTTGCAAATGGAGTTTTGCACAAGGAGATCGAAAATGGCAGCAAGATGAGCAAGAACACGGGTATGAGCTACGGGATGATTTTTTCTGGAGGAAGACGAAGTGGATGGGTGCTGGAATAAGTAGAGGGGACCCACATGGGACCCACAAGGCAAGGAGCGTGTTGGAGACATACATAACAGGTAGGCCCACGAAGGGTCAAAGATCCTAAAGCATGGGGTCCACATATCAGATGGGCCTAGAGCGTCACTCGGACAATCGACAAACCATCCACTCGGATGACCATCAAGTCACTCGGAGCATCGCACTCCACTCGACGAACTCATTCCACTCAGAGCACCTGATCTCATACGGATATACGAAGGCTAACAGTCGGCAAGGCACTCGAAGCATCATCTTAGTAGTAGGCTGAGTTATGGCATTAACGACCCCAGTTTTGTAAAATATGAGGTGAGGGGGTGGCGCACTCTATATAAGACACCCCCACCACTAGACTTGGCAGGCCCTCATTCTTCTCCTCCTAGCTCTGTCTCTCGTCACTAGTCTCAGGACTTAGCGCATGCATGGGGATCCGCTCCTCTCTCTCTCACACGCATTGTAATCTCCGGATACATACTCAGGTAAAATAAAGCCTCTCCGGAGCACGAGACGTAGGGTTGTAATCTCCACCGTGAGAGGCCCGAACTCGCTAAAACCACCGTGTCACCCATTTGCATCTCGGTAGATCACGCTCCTTTACCCTATCCCTTATTATTGTCGGAATCGTTCCCACGACAGTTGGCGCCCACCTTGGGGCATGGCGTCTATCGTGCCATGATGCAGATGGTTATTTTTCAACCATCGACGGCAGATCGATTCCCGCTGAAGAAAACATACATCAATCCAAGCAGTTACAAGAAACCGACTGCACCTCTGCGTACGGTCACCGGCGCCGTCTGTGTCATCATCGTCTCTGACCTCGGCACAACCAATTACACCTCCTCTGCGACGTCGTCGTTGAGCCTCCACGTGTGGCCGTCGGCGCCATCCGCCTCGTCGTCGTCACGCACGGGCGCCCGCGTCGTCCGCTTCATCGTCGTCTTCAACCTTGTCGTTGAGCCCCCACGCGCGACTGCCGACTCCGCCATGTGTTCTCGGCCTCCGCGGGGGAGGCGCAGGCCCGTCGCGGCGCAGGCGCACATCGCTCTTTCCTCCGACGCCAGTCGCCAGCGATGGTCTCCGCAGCGGAGGCGCACTGCAGCGGCGACCTACAAAACAGCCACGGCCCACAACCTGCACCCGATGGCCTCGTAAACTCCCTGGTAAGTGCATGCATAACGTGGCCTCTTCCATGATCAATTAACTGCATGCAAGAAAAAACGAAACGGAAGGACGACTCCCACCAATAGGGAACCCCGCTGGCTCCGCTTTGTCAAGGTATAATAGCCTCTTTAAGCGGCCAATTGGTGAGGATTTACAACGTCAGTTACCTAATTATTGCGGCCATAAGTGTGTTGCTTCAGCGCTAGTTAACTAGTGCATGCATGCATGCCGTTAACACGGTGGCTATGCTGGCTATACTTGATAACTTGCAGGCATTGAGACGAACAACGTCGCCCCATCGACTCACCATTTATTCCACTCGGCTGATGGCGTGGCGACCAGATTGCTGCACAGTTGTGGTTCACTCGGCCGGCTAACGAACTGGTTCACTCGGCCAGCCAGCCCGGAGATGATTTCTGCACTCTGGACTGGACAATTAATGTGTAGGTTACTCGGTTGGTTGGCTTCAGCGTGCAGCTACCGGCACCATCCGTCTCGTCGCCGTCTCTGGCTTCGTCTGCGAGGCCGTCATCGAACCTCCACGCACGGCCACCGGCACCGTCCGGCTTGTCGTAGTCTCCGGCCTCATCTGCAACGTCATCGACGAACCCCCACATACAGCTCCTCCGGACGTGGTGTCCGTGCACGCCGGCTCACAGGCCTGACTAGGCTGCTGCGGCCGCAACAACAGAGCACGGCGTTCCTCCCTCCGACATCAACACTCGGTCGTGGCTGGCAACACGCTTGGCCGTGGCTTGGACGACGCGGTGTCCCTCAAACTAGCCAACAACCCGACTCCCCTGAGCAACGAAGCGTAGCAGCCGGCAGCGCGCTCCATCTACCATGGTCGACTGCAAGGCGCGATCTTTGTCAATAAGACCCAACTCCCTCCTTCATCAACTACTCGGCAGCAACGTCCACCGAAACGTCCTCGGGCTTCCCAGTCACTCAGAACGACGGTCTAGCTCCCCGACGTGGCGAAGACACCAGAGGCCGGCCATGGCCCCGCACAGGGCGGATCCTTCATCCGGGCGGCCGCTCGACAATGACCTCTGCTACGAAGGCGCGGCGCGGGCACCGGGGTCGATCACACCCTCGCGCACGGCCGCTCCTCCCTCCGGTGTCCGCCGCCCCGCAGTAGCCTCTGCGGTGGAGGCACTCGGCGATGGACCACGGGTACCGAGAGACTCCTGATCCCAGCGCCGAGTAGCTCCGCTCTCCCTCCTCGGCACTCGACAAAGATGAAACCAAAGGAAACGTCATCCACGACCACTCGGAAGAAAAGATCAAGGACATTCGGCTACCGCCCCGCGAGTCGTCACTCTGCGGGACGCGTCTACTTCATTACGCCCCGCGCATCGTCACTCTGCGAGATGCGTCTACTTCACTCGGACGCCCCGCGCATCGCTACTCTGCAGGCGTTTCTACTTCACTCGGACGGCCCGTGCCTCGTCACTCCGCGGGACGCGTCTGCTTCACTCGGACGCCCCGCGCATCACCACTCTGCGGGACGCGTCTCCTTCACTCGGACGCCCCGCGCACCACTCCGCGGGACGCGTCTCCTTCACTCGGACGCCCCGCGCATCGTCACTCTGCGGGACGCGTCTGCTTCACTCGGCCGCCCCGCGCCTCGTCACTCCATGGGATGCGTCTGCTTCACTCGCACGCCCCGCGCATCGCCACTCCGCGGGACGCGTCTACTTCACTCGGATGCCCCGCGCATCGCCACTCCGCGGGACGCCTCTCCTTCACTTGGAAGCCCCGCGCATCGTCACTCCGCAGGACGCGTTTGCTTCACTCGGCCACCTCGAACGTCGCTGCTCGGTTGGTCACCTCATCACCACTCGTCCGCCCCGCGCGTCGCCCCTCGGTTGGTCACCTCATCACCACTCGGCCGCCCCGCGTGTCGCCTCTCGGTTGAGCACCTCATCACCACTCGGCCGCCCCCGCGCGGCGCCTCTCGGCTGGTCACCTCATCACCACTCGGCCGCCCCCGCGCGTCGCCACTCGGTTGGCCCCCTCATCACCACTCGGCCGCCTCGCGCGTCGCCTCTCGGCTGGTCACCTCATCACCACTCGACCGCCCCGCGCGTCGCCACTCGATTGGCCACCTCATCACCACTCGGCCGCCCCGCGCGTCGCCTCTTAGTTGGTCACCTCATCACCACTCGGCCGCCCCGCGCGTCGCCACTCGGTTGGTCACCTCATCACCACTCGGTCGCCCCGCGTGTTGCCACTTGGCTGGTCACCTCATCACCACTCAGCCGCCCCGCGCGTCGCCTCTCGGTTGGTCACCTCATCACCACTCGGCCACCCAGCGCATCACCACTTGGTTGGTCACCTCATCATCACTCGGCCGCCCCGCGCGTCGCCTCTCGGTTGGTCACCTCTGTTGACACCAAATTTTGGCATGATCAAAAACATAATTAAGATGGTCTCAAATGGAAAACTGCTCAAAGTGAGGAAGTTTTGTATCATCAAAAAGAGAAACTTTGATATTTGGGCCATAGCCATCCGAACTCATCTCTAAGGCTGAAGTTGTGTTTGAAGTACTGATATTTTGTATTCATAACACTATTCGGCTGATTACGCCCCAGGACGGCCTCGTATGGAAAAATGATCTACACGAATTGTCTTCGTCTCGTCGAAAAGATTGATTTTGATATAAAAATCATCCTAATCCAAGTTCGTATGCAAAAGTTAGAGCTATCGAAATGCAGCCCTTTCAGGAGGCGAAATATGGCGCGCCCCACCAGACGCCATGTCTGATGAGTAGCGCGAGCAAACAGATGTTTTGTGCGAGCTATTTGACCCTCAAGATTACCTTTGATCAAAAAACGTTCCAACATGAAAGTTGTTCGTCTCGTCAAAACGGTCAAGATTGCTTTTGGACTCATTTCCATCCGAGGTCGTTTACCACCACAAAATAGACCCGCAAGGTGCAGCCAGTTTAAACCAAACAGTTTTGGAAAGTTAGGACAAAACCAATCTGAATTTGACTAGGGTTTTGGACGTGAATCCAAGACTTTTCCATGCACGGAAAGTCTAGCCGCCTCTTATATACCTAAGGGGTGACGGCCGATTGAACAACACACAATCGAACAATCAATCTACCACTTTTTATCTTTTATCTTTTCTCCTTAACCCTAGTTCTTCTTCTTCCTCGTTCTTCGTCTGTTCTTCTTGTTGCAGGGCGGCGAACCTCGAGGCCCTAGGGGCGATCAAGTCGACCTAGGGCAGCCCATAGCCGCCGCGCGCCCTGACGGGGTCCCTCCCGGGCGTGTGGTGTTTCGGGTCCTCAAAAGTGCCTGCTGGATTGCTTGCGTACCGCGCTTCCGGACGGGTCTCCTTCGACGAGCTGCGGTGCATCACCCCCGGTGTCGAGGGTACACGGCGACGTGTTCGTGTGCGAACACACTTTTTGGTGACTCCGCTGGGGACGAAGCTTCGAACGGTCTTCGGCCCGTTCTTACTACGAAGAGATCGTCATCAAGAAGTTGTGATCTACAAAGGTAATATGAATATCCAATTCCCCATTGTAGATGCAAATAATTCATATGTTGTTGCTGGATCGCTTAATGAGCATAAAGTATCTGCTAGTCCTAATTTCATCAATCATGCATCTAATTACATGCAAGGGCCAGTGCAAAATAATCTTCATGGTTCAAATTCTTATGATTTTAGCAACATACAACATATGTATCCTAACTCTCATGCATCGGCAACCCCACAAATATATATGCCGATGAACAACATGATGGGTTTGGGTAATCAATTTGAAACACCTCATGTTAAAATTTCCAATAGCATACAAGTAAGTGGTTCACCCTTTTATTCATCGGCAACTAATTTGCAATATGTGAATCCAACCTTGCCGATGGATGGGAGAATTGGCCATGCTACTACTAGCTATTCGGCCAGTTACTCTCAACCATCATATGCTACACCTCATGTTAATGATTTTTTAGCACCATATGCAACTGTAGATGTTCATAATTCGGCCTCGCACCATCATGGTCATAGCCGAATAAGTGAAAATTTTGCAGGAACACATGTACCTTCATCTAATACTGTAGCATATAGTGCATACTCTACGCAATTCGGGGATTTCGGCAACACTCATGAATCATTGCCGAAAGAATCTGAAAGTATTATGGAGAAATCCTTTCCAGAAGGAGTTGTTGCTGCGTTAAAAAAGAGCTTGGCACAAAACAAAAGGATTAGTGCTCTTTGCCTTGAACAATATGAAAAGGGGTTGTTTCCTGATTATGCTACAATCAAGGCTAGCGTTTTGCAAGAAGATGAAACTTCATCGATTGATAGAATTGGCGAAAGAACATATGGTTATACAGCAGTGCATACACCTCCACCTCGTACGGCAACATACTATACACCACCTCCACAATTGCAAAATTTTGGCAACACTAGCAGTTCACTGCCGAAAGATCCAAAAAGCATTGGGGGGCAAACTGATCTAGAGCGGGCTGAAATTGAGAGGGGAGTTAAAGCTTTGCGCGATAGGGTCCAAGTACTTCGCCAAGAGAGAATTGATAGGGAATTGGCTCAAAGAAAAGAATCCTTACCAATTGATATAACTGATGAAAAGAACGATGATTCAGAAACTAAAAGTGCTTCGGTTGAAAAGAAGAATCAAGTAGTATATATTTCGAATCCATCAAATCCAAAGATGCAAGCATCATTGAGAAAGGGCATGGCAAGCATAGAAAAACAGTCGTGTTTGATTTTTCTGAAGTTAATACAACCTACTTCCTGCCCTATGAGTTCCGTGCCGTAGAAATTGACAAGTCTCAAGGACAAGAGCAAGTAGCCGAACAAAGTTCGGCTGACAAGGATCTTCAAAGTAATGATGCACGAAATCAAGAAAATAATGATGCTCGGAATCAAGAAAAAGATGATGATAAGGCGTTGTGGAGCTATCCAAAGATGGAGGAAGATATTGTTCAAGTCACACCACCATCATGCTCTCCCGACATATTTGAAGAGGTATGCCTAGCAAGTAATTTTCCTATTTTCAGATTTGGTCGCAACTTCATAGTTGATGCATCTATTAGAAAAATCCTCAGAAGTAATTTTGAAAGCCCAATGAAGAAGGGTAATTTACTTGTTAGCACTAAAGTTGTTATTGCGCATATCAGTCAATCCATTGCGCCATTTATAAAGACCGATAGTGACTTATTATTGCAGCCAAGGCTTTCCCTATTGCTTTATCTAAAGTTCATATCTAATTGGGCAACTTTGCTTATTAATTACTTGGCTTGCATTTGGTCTCCATCGAGACATGTATGCTCTAACTATTTTCGTTTCAGAAATTTAAAGCCAAGGTTAAATTCTTTTGAGAAAACCGATGCTATTATGATATCTTATCGAAAGACATCGGATATAGAGTGCAAAACACATTGCATGGCCGAATGGGGAGATTCCAAATCTGAACCATTCGTTTGCTTACCTCCAAAGCCGTTCTCACAGCAAGACCGGCTGAACAATAAAAACTATACCTTCGATTCAAACATGTGTGATCAAATCTTTGAGTTATTGCTAAAGAATAATTACTTTAGAATTCTTGATCACCACGTCAAGCCATCAATTCAAGGACGAATGTATTGTAAGTTGCATGATTCGTTCAAGCATAATTTTGAGGATTGCAACATGTTTCGTCAAATAGTTAAATCGGCCATTGAAAAAGGACGATTGAAGTTTGTTGAAACACCAAGAGATGACCAGTCTATTCCGATTTGGTCCTGATGGCAAAAAGTTTTTGCATCGGCTACTTCAAGCCGATCCATTTAAAGAGAAGGTAAAAACTGCAGGTGATGGGATAAAGCTTTCAAGTAAAGAAGTTGTTGAAGAGCATAATGAACATAATCTTGAGGGTGAGAATTCCATCGAAGCTATAATGGAGACGCCAAGGACTGGGGGGCAGCAAGCAAATCCAGTGATGGATGAAAGCAAACCAAAGAAAACAAAGGCTGAAATAAGCGCAAGTGTAAGAGATCAAAAATCACCTTCGCTGAACTATTGGATAAATATCAAAAGAATAGTGAAGAGAAGAATGCTTATCGGCCAAATCATGCAAAAAAACCAAGATCACCCCCAAGGCGCAAATATGAGGATCGGTATTGGCAAAGTGAGCATTTTAATGCAACATATTCATTTGGGCCGCCAGTGCCAATGTTGTGGATGCATCCCTATGCTCATGTAGATCCATATCCATCATGGGACAGGTATGATACAAGGGCACACTCTCCATCTTATTTTAGACAATCTCACCAATATTATGCATCTCCGAGAAGATCAACATTTGAACAATCATATGTTAAAGACCGTTTCAATCATAAGGAATCAGTCCGGAGCTCAAAGAAGAGGAAAGAGGTGGTCAAACAAGTGTACCATGTTAAAAGAGATGGTCGTAAGAGTGCTACTTCACAATCGATCTCAAATGAAAAAGAGCCAATTAAAATGTTGACATTGGCTAAAGGCAATGAAATGAAGCGATCAATTGTTGAGAGTCAAAGTGCCAAATCCGAAGAAAAGAAGTTGAGAGTGCACAAGGCCAAAAAAGAATTGCCATTGGTCAAAACAGAATCGCAGCCGAGATGCCCACTCGGCTTATCGTATTGGCAAAAGAAGGAATTACAAAATCTTAGTGCACAAGAGCTGAGAAAGAAGAACATGGCATGGGTTCCCAAGAAGATCAATCATGAGAGGGTATTACCAAATCTCTATACATTTTATTAGCTACATTTTTTCTTGCTAATCCAAAGGTGTAACGCCCACGATGCGGCTATATCTCCCACGTGTCGAGGCACGACTTAGAGGCATAACCGCATAGTGGTTTTGTCGAAAGAAGGGTCATCTTCACACAATCCCATGTAATGAACAAGAATGGGATAAAGAGTTGGCTTACAATCGCCACTTCACACAAAACATAAATATAATTCATACATCATCCAAAATACAAACATATAGACCGGCTACGGTCGAAATCCAGATGAAAATAAGACAACCCAAATGCTAGATCCCCGATCGTCCCAACTGGGCTCCACTACTGATCATCAGGAAAAGACACATAGTAACGACCACGTTCCTCGTCGAACTCCCACTTGAGATCGACCCCATCATCTTCACTGGCATCGTCGGCACCTGCCACTGTTTTGGTAGAATCTGTGAGTCACGAGGACTCAGCAATCTCACGCCCGCGAGATCAAGACTATTTAAGCTTGTAGGAAAAGGATGGTGTAATGAGGTGGAGCTGCAGCGGCAATAAGCATATATGGTGGCTAACATACGCAAAAGAGAGCGAGAAGAGAAGCAACGGAACGGTCGTCATCTAGCAATGACCAAGAAGTGATCCTGAACTCCTACTTACGTCATACATAACTCAGACCGTGTTCACTTCCCGGGCTCCGCCGAGAAGAGACCATCACGGCTACACACGCAGTTGATGCATTTTAATTGGGTCAAGTGACAAGTTCTCTACAACCGGACATTAACAAATTCCCATCTGCCTCATAACTGCGGGCACGGCTTTCGAAAGATAATACCCTGTAGGGGTGTCCCAACTTAGCCCATCATAAGCTCTCACGGTCAACGAAGGATAAACCTTCTCCCGGAAAGACCCGATCAGTCTCGGAATCCCGGTCTACAAGACATTTCGACAATGGTAAAACAAGACCAGCAAAACCCCGAATGTGCCGACAAATCCCGATAGGAGCTGCACATATCTCGTTCTCAGGGCACAACGGATGAGCCAGACGTCGGGTTGGCATAGACCCTGGTTGCCCAGGGGGCGCCGGACATCGCTCGGTTTGGGCCAGCACTCGAAGGAGCACTGGTCCGGGGTTAAAATAAGATGACCCTCGGGCTCGCGAAAACCCGGGGGAAAAAGGCTTAGGTGGCAAATGGTAAAACCAAAGTTGGGCCTTGCTGGAGGAGTTTTATTCAAGGCGAACTGTCAAGGGGGTCCCATAAATCACCCAACCGTGTAAGGAACGCAAACTCAAGGAACATAATCCCGGTATATCAGTAACTAGGGCGACAAGAGTGGAACAAAACACGAGGCATAAGGCCGAGCCTTCCACCCTTTACCAAATATATAGATGCATTAATTAAATAAGAGATATTGTGATATCCCAACATATCCATGTTCCGACATGGAACAAACTTCAACTTCACCTGCAACGCTATAAGAGAGGCTGAGCAAAAGCGGTAACATAGCCAAACAACGGTTTGCTAGGAAAGGATGGTTAGAGGCTGACATGGCAATATGGGAGGCATGATATAGCAAGTGGTAGGTAGCGCAACATGGCAATAGAGCGAACAACTAGCAAAACAAAGATAGAAGTGATTTCGAGGGGTGGTCATCTTGCCTGCAAGGTTCTCAGAGTTGTCGAAGGCTTGATCCTCGTAAGCGTACTCAACAGGTTCCTCGTTCACGAACTCGTCTCCCAGCTCTACCCAAGACAAGAACACGAGCAACGGAACCACGATCAATCACGAGAAATGCACAAGCAACATGATGCAAAACATGTATGATATGCAAGATATGATATGCGATGCGTATGCGTGCTCCGGAAGGAAAATGATGAACAAGGCAGTAACTTGGCAAACCAAGCATGCCACTGGAAAGATGGGAAGATTTGGGTCGAAATCGATATAAAGATCACCGGAATCGGATGCACGGTTTGCAAATGGCGAGCAAAACAAGAATGACACGAATCTGCGATTAACAGCATGATAGCACTAAAAATGCAACAAACAACAATGCTACAGCACCACTACATAGCAACAAAGCACATGACAGTAAACTACAGGAGATGCTTGACAAAAGAAGAACACTGAGCTACGGCTAGTTCACAACATATCAAGCTCAAACAAGCATGGCAAAAGTGCAAAAGATAACAGGTTCACAGACTTGGTGAAATTACTGGACATGGCAGAAAACAGCATCAGATAGCAATGTTCAGAGCATGAAATCAATATGCTACAGGAACTTAACATAGCAAAACAAGGCATGGCAGTATTCTACTAAATGCATATGACAAAAGTTCCTTACTGACCATAAGCCAAAAAGGACCAGAAGATATGATGGCAAGCATGTAAACATAGCAAGTTTCGTTATCAGGTTTCAGACTTTGCAGAAAACAGAGCATGGCAGAAACAATAATATGAAGGCATGTTGGTGAGCTTGATGCACTTACCACAAAGCAATGCATGACAAAACAAGCATACCTACAGCAAGATGGCATGTTTATGAAGCTAACCATGGCAAGAGTATAAGCATAGCATGTATGGATCAACTACAATAAGCTTGGCAAAATTGCATATCATGTCAAGAATCTGCCAGAAATATTTTATAGCAAAAGTAGAGCAATATTGAGTCATGCTATGGCACTCCATAATTGCAAACAAGGGAAGGAATGGATCAATTACAACAATAGCTACAAAAAATCATTACTGAACATCTCCAAAATATGCATGGATCTCTCTGTAGCATCAAGTTTACATGGCAACAAAATAACAGCAGACAAAGACGGAGAAATCACCAAGTCCCTGAAATCAGAAACATTACGGAGCCTAGTTTGCATGCTTGTGCTAGTCACCACAGAGATCACAAAAATAAATGGCATACACCACTGGAATGGCATGGCATACAACAAAGCACATGTAGAGCTCATGCCCATAAGATGCACAGATTAAATGATACAAAAATGACAAATCTCCAAGTTCTGTTAAGAACCAGCAGATAACAACAACTAGCCCTCTTGCAACAGAGATTTGGGCATCAAGATAACCTCTAATGAACATAGTGCAATTTAACAAAATGTAGAGCATCACGAGGCGAACAATTTGACATATTACACGCGCGAATCAGAGCTATATGCGAGGAGTTATGCACTGTCGAACAGGGGCAAATATCATGACAGAAAAAGACTTGGAAAAAAACGGGATCGGGAAAGTCAACCTTGCTACAGTGCGGATCGGGATCTCAGGCGATGGGAGAGAGCTCGGGCTCGGGCCCTGCCCGCCGGCGATGATGGAGAGGAAGGCGAGGCGGGGCGGCGGCCGGAGGGAGGAGAGGACGGTGGGGCCGGCGCCGGAGGAGGAGGCCGGAGGGAAGGCGGCGCCGGTGGCCAGCGGGAGGCGCGGCGGCGAACGGCGGCGATGCGGGGCCCGGCGGGCGGTGTCCCGCGACGGCGGCGGCGAAGGGAACCGGCGGCGGCGGCGGAGACGGCAGGGCGGCGCGGGCCCGGTCGGGGCGCGGGCCGGCCGGCCTCGGGCCCGGCGGGCCTGCGGCGCGGGCGGCGATGTGGGGCGCCCGAGAGATGACGTGGCGCGTCCCTATTGGCTGCGGGCGGAGGCGGTTTTGTCCGGCCGGCGGCGGACACGTCCGGCGCGGCGCGAGGAGCGGGTCTAGGGTTCGTCTGCGTTTGTATACGGGAGGTCTCACATATAAATAGGTAGAGGGAGCTAGGAGGCTCCAAATGAGGTGCGGTTTTCACCCACACGATCGTGATCGAACGACCTAGAGCATTGGAGATGACTTGGAGGGGTTTTGGGCTGGTTTTTAGGGGGGTTTTGCTGCACACACAAATGGCCTTTGCGGATGCCCGGTTAACCGTTGGAGTACCAAACGACCTCCAAATGAAACGAAACTTGACCGGTGGTCGGGTGGTATACTAGGGCCACTTGACAAGCCTCGGTCCATTCCGAGAATGTTTGACACCCGCACACGAAAGAAAACAAGAGGGGTGCACCGGCGGAGATAGGAGCGCCGGATTGCAAAACGGACAACGGGGAAAATGCTCGGATGCATGAGACAAACACGTATGCAAATGCAATGCACATGATGACATGATATGAAATGCATGACATGAACAAAATGCAAAACGAAAGACAAAACCCGACCACGGAGGGAATATCATAACACATAGCCGAAAATGGCAAGAGTTGGAGTAACAAATATGGCAAGTTACATCCGGGGTGTTACAAAAGGGCCGAAATATTTGATTGCTATTGCATTTGTTTATTTCGGCTATACGTGATTTGGTGAATGAATTCTACATGGACCTTATGTTAATGGTCGATATTTATCTATCGCCCTAAGAATATGTCAAAGCATGGCTGATGTAGTATCCTAACATCGTCCTTAGTTCAATTGGAGGCCAAAACGAGGTACATGTTCATTGATATTGCCCTTGTCTTTCTAATACTATGGAGATTATTTCCGACGGTTAAATTTGTGGCAATGGCCAAGGTGTTGGTGTTGTTTATTTATCTCCATATGGAGCTATTTTGTGAAGCCTCATGCCAGTTAAAATATTTTTGCACAATGATCAAAGCCGAATATGCATTGTTATTCGGATTGGAGCTTTGCCTTGCTATAGGTGCTATACATATTGAGGCTTCCGGTGATTCGTTATTAGTAGTGCAGCAAATATCCAAGAGTTATCAATGTTTTGACGAATCACTTATAGTTTATATTTTGGTATGACTAGATGCAAGATTTACCTTGGGTTGCTTGAAAATTGTTCATATATCTAGACATGACAATTCGAAAGAGTTGGCACAGCAAGCATCTGGCTACTATGTTAACCATGGTGTATTGTATTTCTATCAATAGCCGATGCTAGGTCTTGTCAACATAGGTAAGGCCGAACCGAAGCCCACCGCTTCGGCCACTAATGAAACTTTTATGCAGGCAAAGTAAGGATTGGAGGAAGTTCATTCTTGATTATCTACAAAATCCTAGCGAAAGGGTGAACAATATGGTTCGGAGGATGGTTTTGATCTATGAAACCTTATCACCGGATTATTATAGAAGCTGAGAAGTTTTCACCCAAGTTTGCATCAAGAGGTTCAAACAAGCAATGGCCGATATATACTTATCGTCTTAAGAACAAGAAAAATGGCAGATGGAGTGTTGACATCGTCCTTAGAACAAGCTATATGCGAGTTATTTTTCGGCACACAAACTTTGCCAAAAACAGGGGGCATGTGTTGACATCAGATTTTGGCATGGTTAAAAACACAATTAAGATGACCTCAAATGGAAAAGTGCTCAAAGTGAGGAAGTTCCATATCATCAAGAAGAGAAACTTTGATATTTGGGTCATAGCCATCTGAACTCATCTCTAAGGGCGAAGTTGTGTTTGAAGTATTGAGATTTTGTATTCAGAATACTATTTGGCTGATTACGCCCCCAGGACGGCCTTGTATGGACAAATGATTTACACGAATTGTCTTTGTCTCGTCGAAACGATTGATTTTGATATAAAAATCATCCCAATCCAAGTTCGTATGCAAAAGTTAGAGCTATCGGAATGCAGCACTGTCAGGAGGCGAAATATGGCGCGCCCCACCAGGCGCCTTGTCTGATGGGTAGCGCGAGCAAACAGATGTTTTGCGCGAGCTATTTGACCATCAAGATAACCTCTAATCAAAAAACGTTTAACATTAAAGTTGTTCGTTTCGTCGAAACGGTCAAGATTGCTTTTGGACTTGTTTCCATCCGAGGTCATTTACCACCACAAAAAAGACCCGTAAGGTGCAGCCAGTTTAAACCGAACAGTTTTAGAAAGTTCAGACAAAACCAATCCGAATTTGTCTAGGGTTTTGAACGTGAATCCAAACCTTTTCCTTGCATGGGAAGTTCCGCCGCCTCTTCTTTCCCAAATCTATCCCTAATCCCTAATATAAGGTTGCGAGCCAACTTGGCTCCTCGGTGATCCCCCGATTTGCTGCCTTTCTGGCCATTAGATCGTCCTCGTTTTGCGTCTGAGCCGTCAGATCTTCACCTCCTGATAAATCTTGTTTTCACCCTGCGGTTGTTTTTCCTGCCCAATGACGGGTGGGCTCGTCTCGCCCTCGTATTGGCTGGGTCAGCCGCGCTCGTGTGCGAGAGGGATTCGCCACACAGCCCCGCGCGCGCCGCACCGCGTCTCGTCTCAAGTGGCGCAGGTCCCCAACCCCCACGGCCCCACCACACAAACCCTAGCCTCCCACGCCCCGCAGCGCCGCACTCTCTCCTCCTCCTCCGTCCTTCCTCGTCAGCCGCCGCCGCTGCTGTTCCGCCTCGCTCCTCTCTGTCCGACGACCACGCCACCGCGAGGAAGCCGCCGCGCAAGGGGGACGGCCGCCACCGTGAGCCAGGAGATGCCCGTTGGCAAGCCTCTGGGCAGGAAGCCGACGCGGAGGACGCAACAAGCCGCCAGGGTCTTCTCGCTAGAAGGTGGAGGAGTAGAGGATCCCGCCGGATCCGAGGCGTGCGGCGCGGCGGTGAGCGTCTCCGGCGGCGGCCTGCGGGCAAAGGGTGACGGCTGGGGTGCTCGATTCGATCCAGCGCCAGGAAGGGAGGTAGAGGAACGACGGGGAAGGGGATGGGCAGGAACTTCATGCATTGAATCCAGTCGCCCCGGGCCGTGCCTACATGAGCAGCGCCGCGGCTTGATGCTTCCCCGCCCGACGAGGACGGCAAGCTAGGTGTTGACAATGGCAGCCTCAGGCCATCCGATCTGTCACCGCCGCCGTTCTTTTGGTCGAGGCCGCCGTCGTCCACGTGCTCCTCGTCACCCCCACGGCTGGACGCTGGCGAGGCCAGCCTCCCCTCCAAGCGCGGGTACTTTCCCGCTCCTTTCCGTGCTCTCTCTCTTCCCCTGATATATATCTCTGTTGTACAGGGAAGCAAATTTGTTCAATTCTCAGTCTAGATTTAATGAAGAAAACTGCGGTTCATACAACGCCAATGGATATGGATCCATCTTGCTGCGCTGGATATGGATCCATCTTGCTGATTTGGAAGAAAACTGCAGTTCATACA
Source organism: Triticum aestivum (assembly GCF_018294505.1). Classification (NCBI taxonomy): domain Eukaryota; kingdom Viridiplantae; phylum Streptophyta; class Magnoliopsida; order Poales; family Poaceae; genus Triticum; species Triticum aestivum. The sequence goes on from NC_057796.1 coordinate 212,665,494, forward strand.
ATGCTAATTATGGATATGGATCCATCTAATACAGTTCTTCACAAAGCCCAAGAATCGCAAGGTCATGTACATGTAACAATGCAGGCCTATAATTAGTTATGTATCCAAATTTCAGTTCCAATTCAGTTATGAGCTAACAAGATCACCTTAATGTGCAGGGTTCAATTGCTTTCGGGGTCATACTTTTCCTGGTCCTTATTGGCTGGCCTGTCTTCGGCATGATGGCAGAGTCGTATGGCTTTGCCCTGCTATTCTGGTTATCCTCTATTGTGCATTAATATGATCTTCTGATGTCTGTTTTTCAGTGTGCATTAAGAAATGGTAGAAACTTTTGGGTATTGTATCTGACTGGTACTGAATTTCCTCACAGCAGCTTCTGGCCCGCTGCTGTTGTTTACCTGCAAAAAAACCCCACCATCGGTTGGATTTTCCAGCACCCTTATGTGATAGCGTATGGATGACAACTTCCTCTCATACCTCTTTTGGCCTATTGAGGAACTGGACATGATTTATATAGCGAAGTTAAGTGTATGGATGACAACTTGCTCTCATACATGTTATCTGTATATTTTATATACATGGCTTTTGCGTTCTGTCATGTGCGTTCCTGCTGCAGACTTTTGTAGGAAATTCACCATGGGAATTTAAATAATGGTTCCCTGCCCATTAGTTTACTTTCTTGCATTTTATAGGCCACACTTTTCCTATTTTGTTAAAGAAGTGAACTCATTCCTAAACTTCCACCGTATAAACATTAACACTGGGATACTGTACCAACCCAGCAATACTAAAAAACTATGAATTGTGTGTCAGTGTAATACTATATCCCACTGATGATGCTTCTATGTAACACGTTTATCTATTTGGTTGCATGCCTTGAAGGAGTAGTATATTGAGCACCCTGAGATAATCATCGAGAAGTTTGGCGGAATTTTAAATGATTTATTAAGCGACCTTTTATGATTGACCATTGTACGAGAGCAAGTTTTAGTACTACTTGAGCGAGTTAGAATGTATATATTTTCAACTAAAACCAATTTTTTCAAAAGGAAAAATAATTTCTGCATGATCATCTCCATGAAGAATGCTTTAGACAGTACAATAATGAAAATAAGCATTTTTGGCCTTCGAAACATATACTGTTGTTGGGACATCTAATTGGACCTTTCTATGTAGAAAATGAGAAGTGTTAAGTGTACAGAAACCTGCACTTCATATTTCTTACATGCGTGATTATCATCCACGATACTCTTTTATATTGCTTACTTGCAGACTGCCAATAGAAATATTTATGTTAGCATGTCAGTTTGCTAACTTAATACCTTCCATCTTATACATTGATAATGCTTTGAAGACACCGACAAGAATAACTAAATTAAATTGTGCCTGAACATGTCAATTGCAATGACAGGTTCTCACCTTTCAACGAAGGATCTCATTTTAAATCCTAATTTTGGATGTCTAGGTGGTTGGCTGATGGAGAGTGTTGCACTGCTGCTTATTTAATGATCAGTAGTGCAGCTCACGATTTGATTTAATTAGCGTTTTCGTAGTGAAAATATGAAGACAAATTTTCTAAACAACTTTAGGATATCTTCGAAAGAATGTGCTAGATTTTGGTCCTATTATATTTTCTCAATTCCTATGTCATCTCTCACATGGCCATGTGGTCTCCCCGGTTTTGTCTTTACGTTATATCTATGTTGTACTACTGCTACCCCCGCGCTACAGAAAGTATTTTTTATATCAGCTTTGCTCTCGTGTGTGCAAGGATTCCATTCAGGTATGAAAAACACCACCCCTCATGAAGTTACTTCTTTTCAGAGAGAGAATGATCATTGGTTTTTATATGGATTCAGTGCACATAAATAATTAGCTCGCATTTTAAGTTTGGATTTAGAATTAGCTTTCCAGTTCTGTACATGTTTTCCTTGCTGATGATGGATTTCTTCTTCTAAGATGAATTGGTAACTTTAGCACCAAATATGAAGTTATTTGGACAAAGAAAAGCTTCCTTCCTCTTTGCTATTTTCTCTCTTCAGTGTTGCTTTTTTTTAGAACACTCTTTAGCGTTGCTTTGATGTTCCTTTGTCACTGTTTGATATTCTGCCTTGTGTGCCTCTGTCTTGGTTTACAGCTCCATATGGCTACCTATGTATATATATATATATATATATATATATATATATATATATATATAGGTTTTGTTTGAACTGTACTCAAACCGTGCAGATGTTTCCATATTCTTGCCTTCATCTTTTTAACTCGTGACATTGTTAGATAGTTAAATACCATTGGCCTCTGTCGGCATTCTATTTTTGCAGTTTGAAATGAGTATTGGTCCATTGATATTAAACTTCACAATAGGTGGTGGCATCTCCAGGAAAAAGTAGTGGCAGATATGCTGGACATTTCTTTTCTGCTGTCCTCAACACATTCTTTAGTAACGGAGAGGATTACTCACCTTTGGTGCTGCAGGCGTTCAAGACCCAGGGCTGGGCCAACCGGCCCTTTGTGTTTGAAGATCCCTGACACCCCATGCTACCAGCCGGGCATCTTCTTCCTGAGCCATGTCCGGAACCAGAGCAGCAGGGGCACCCTGAGCGAGTACTCGAGGCATGTTGTCAGGTTGGCGGGGTACAACCAGGCCAGCTGCCGTGTGTGTCCACGGTTCATACAGTCAAGGTGTTCGCTCATCTCCCAAGATGAGCCAGAACGAGCATGACAAGAGGAACCCCCCATATTTTTCATTCCTTGATAAATGGTGTTGTATGTTGGTTAAAGACTGTTTTTCTTCTCCAATTATGAAACCTCACAACAGCAAGATATAACATTTTTGTTTGTTTTGCAATCAAAGCTTGCATCGAATAATTTATTAGAATTATGATCCATCTTATTCAGAAATTGTGGCTATTTTGTATATTTATACAAGATACGGCTTTGTGTGCATTGAAATAGCAGCGAGTTGGCCTCTCGGTCTTATTTCTTTATACATTTGACTCTCTTCCAGATTTACATAGAGATGCCTCGGTCAGTACTTAAGAATCCAGCGTGTCTGTGATTTGGATGAATTTCTCTATCCGGTTTATGTTGTGATGTCTTTGATTTTTGTCTCTCTTCCAGATTTACATAGAGATGCCTCGGTCAGTACTTAAGAATTTTGTGTTCTTTTCGATTGATGGCCTTTAAGTACTTAGTTTTAGAATGATTCCAAAACGAGGAAACTCCTGCTTATCTTGATCTTGATCTTCACGTCTAGTGGTAGGATGCTAGGTCAAGAATGCATGGTGAGCAAAAGAAGGAAAACTCTGAACGCTTTTATCTCTGGCCATTTGGAGCATAATGGAGGGAGCAAGACAGCAGGCTTTGACAGTTTGGATATGGATTCAGCGGGTCTGTGCGTTAGGACTCTATACAACCAACTCAGCGTGTGTGTGTGTGTGTGTGTGTTCAGACATATATTTAGTTTTAAATGACTCTATACTATCAAGTTAAAATGTGTATATTCATCTTATTGTACACAACAATTCATCGTGTTTTTTATTAGAGGGATTAAATCATGGATTTTTTTTCATTGCGGACATGGCTTTAGCGTGCCTCTGCGCCATTTGGCGCAACGGGTCCACTAGTCTATTCCCTAATAATAAAGCATGGAGTGACTCCTTGGATTCACCGTCATGACGTTTTTGCAAAAAAGACCCTCCTATTTTATGTTATCAACCCGCACTGCGTAAATAAGGGAATTCAGGGAAACAATCACCCCTCCACCTCGCCTGCGGAGCCATCCAACCCGGAAAACCCTATTCGCCACTCTCTGCGGCGAATTGTCGGGATTTCACACAGGGGAAATACGCGAGCAACCAGACATGGGCCGGACCACCTCAGTGCGGCCAACGGTTTTGGGAACCTTCTACAAGGTTTCCCAAACCAGGTTTTTTCCTGTGCTGTTTCCTTTCGGGTTTTTTCGGTTTTCTTTCGTGTCTTTTCTTTTTCCTTTTTCGTTTATTCTTTTTTTTGCTTCTTTTTCTGTTTCTACTTTTCTTTTCTTTTTATCTTACTTTCTTCTTTCAATTTTTTCACTTTTTTTTTTCAAAATATGTGCACAATTTTTAAAAAAAAAATCACATTTTATAAAATTTGTTCCCCATTTCACAAAATGTTCCTATTTTCAGTTTTTGCTTGGAAATGGAAGAAATGTTCAAAATGCAACAAAAAAAAAATTCCAAAAGTTGTTCACTTATGCTAAAAAAAATTAAAAAATTTGATTTTTTATAATTTGATAATTTTTGTTCAACATTTGAGAAAAAAATTTGTTTTCAAATTTGTTTACAATTTCATAAAATGTTCAAGAATATCGAAAACTGTTCCCGTTTTAAAATTTTGTTCACAACTTAAAAACATGTTCATATTTTTGAAATTTGTTCACAAATTAAGAAAATGTTCAGGAATTTCAATAATTATTCTTGTTTTCCAAGTTTGTTCATGTTTTTAAAATTTGTTCACAAATTCACCATATGTTTGGCGTATTTCATTTTTTATAAAGGGAATTTCAAAAAATGTTCCTACATTCAAAAATGTTTGCATTTTCAAAATTGTTTGGGAATTTAAAAAAACGTTCCTTGTTTGTTTGAAAATGTTCACGTTTTCAAATTTTGTTCAGAAATTTCAAAAATTGTTCGCTTCTTTTCTAAAAAAATTCAAAACAACGTTCATGAATTTCTGAACATTTTTGTTTTTTGTTTTCTTTTTCATTTTCTGTTTTTCTTTTTCAAGTTTATTTTTCCTTTCGAAGTTTTTTGAAAATTTCAAATATCATTCAGAATTTCGAAAAATGTTATCATTTTGAAATTTATCCACAAATTCCAAAAATGTTTGTGGTTTGAAAATTTTGTTCACAATTTCGAAAAATGTTCTCGTTTTCAAAATTTATTCACCAATTAAAAAATTGTTCGTGGAGTTTCAAATAATGTTTAGGCTTTCAAAATTTGTTCAGAATTTAAAAAATGTTCCCTTTCTCAAAAAAATTGTTCACAAATTCAAAATACCTTTGTGGTTTCTAATTTTTGTTTGTCTTTTTTGAAAAATGTTTGAAATTCATTTTTTTTTTGTGTTTTTAAAAAAGTTCACGTTTTTAAAAGAAAGATTTGGAGCTTCTATAAAAAAACTCTACCTTGCCTTGTTCGTGTCGTTATAGTACACGGTCCGGTCACTACAGTACATGTTTGATCTGCCCCTCCCCATAGTGCTTTTAGTATTTTGCGGTGTATAACAATCACCACCGTGTCATCAGCTCGAGTGGCCAGCGAGGCATTTAGTACCCAGAGGTCGCGGGATCGATCCCCCACGGGCACATAGGACCTCTCATCCAACCCAGCCACCAGCAGCAGCAGCCTCTTGGGCTCTCGGCCTCGAGCACGGGCTCGTCCACAGGGACGCATGGTGTACGGCACCGCGGCCACATGCTGGCCTCTCTTCGGTGCTGCTGCCACCGCGTTGTTCTCCTTTCGCTCCCCACCCAGCCCTAATCTTCATATTTTTACTGCAAAAAACAAAGGTTGTTAAAATAATAGTCCCACCTCGCTCCTTTGCATCCAAACTAATCGATTTATATACACCGGTGGCCTTGCAACATCAGAAGTCAGGAAGCAGAGGACAGGAACAAAACGAAGAAATTAACCCCATATAAGGGGGAAAGATGGGAGCAATTGGAAAAAGCTCAACTGGCAACAGCCACGGGACGGATCTGTTTCTGCCAAGTTCATGTTTAAAGAGAAAAGTGAGGCACGCTTCAATTAATTCTTCTGACATAATAACCTTCCTCGGTCCAGTCGTTGCAGATTTGCAACGATCTGGTTTTTTTTAAGAGAAATGAAAATTATCTAGATTTATCTAGATTACGGCATGCAACCGTTCGGATGTTGTTTTGATGGATAGACTAATTTCTCCTGTTACAACGCACGGGCATACGTGCTAGTAATCTTTCCTTAATTTTTAATAATAAAGCACGGATTGACTTTGTCGGGTTCATCGTCACAATACGCTTTCTTCTCATGTCTCTAATACGCTTTTACGATTTGTATAGACAAAATCATAATATAAACGAGGTGGTACTGATTTACATGATTGGGTCGAAATAACGCTTCGCGCGTTCTATTGGGCCTGGAGCTGCAGAATTGGGTCTTGGGCCTTGGGCTAAACAACAAGAGAACGCACGAGCTTAGCCTTCAAAGAACAACGCACTGCCTGAACGCACAGGGACGCACGGCGTACGGCGCAGCCGCCACGCGCTGCCGATCTTCATCTCCGACTTCTCTCCTGTGCCGTCCCCGCCGCTACCTTGTTCTCCTTCCCCTCCCCACCCAGCCCCAATCTTCCCCGGCACCACCCTCAGCCTCCTCCACGTCCAACCTCCCTCCGGCGGCCGTGTCAGTTTTGGATCGGATCCGTGCAGGAGACCTACTCCAACACGTAGCCATGGGTGTCCGACCTGGACTCCACATAGAATTCGCTGGTATAAGACGAAAGCCTCGATTAGAAATCCAACTAAATTGCATTGCAAGTCTGGAAGTTTGGAACTGTCCAATGTCGCCTCCGCCACTTTGCCGGAAAACCACCCAATGTCGCCTCTGTCGACTTCGCCGGAAGACAATCCGCTGTCCAACAATGTTCCACAGTTTGCTGAAACTTCGTCAGCCGGTTCTCCACTTGAGGTATATAGCCAAGGAGGATCAAAATCATGGTCTTTGGTTTTCTGCAACATGTTCATTGCTTCAAATATGTCTATGGTCTTATTTTACTACTGGTTGTGAATGTGGTGCATAACACTCTGATGTTGAAAACGTGGATCAGGTCCTGTAGTATAAGTATAGCACATATAATGGTTATAGGATGGAAACTTTGTATTATTTTGCCGTCGTCTTTCGTTTCTGAAACTAGCTGCAGCAAGTAGCAATCTGAATTGATGCAAGCAAATAATTAATGCCTTGATTAGAAAAGACAAGGTCAAGCTCGCTGATGTCTTCCATGGGAGCTGAGCAGGTAGCAAGCAGCATGGGTGGCATCATTGGCACGAGCGACACGCGTCTGCTAGCCACATCGGTTCATTGCTTTGCGGCTGGAAGTACATTCGCGACCAGCGTTAGTGCATGTGGCTACTTGCAGCCCTGCCGCCGTCTGCGCTTACTATACAGCGGTGCTCTTCCTCCGCTGTCGCGTGCTGCCGCTCCAGCTCTGCATAACTCCTTCCTCTCCACTTCAATATATGAGATGTCCGAACCTGTGGTAACCTGCTCCTTTTGCCCTTCCATGACGTGAGATCAAAATATTGTTGTTTTCTCTAGTGACTGCAGTTCGGGTCAAGCCAAAGAGGGGCTAATCTCTAACAATCTTTAGCAAGAACTCGATCCACTCATCTGGTCTAACTTCCACCGCTGAAATTCTGCATCCACATCTTTTGAAAGCCCTTGCTGAATTTGTATGGTAAGAGTGCTTCCTCGTGTTATATCCATTCCATTGAGTACTAAATAAATTATTTTCCGGCTAATTCAATATAATTTAATTAGGAGGGCAAGTAATTATGGGTGATAACTACTTAGTTTATTTTTGTACTCTTAGAGTCCTGTAGTATTTTGTAATTGGGCTGAGATTTGTTGTCTGAATCTAGATTTTTATTCTTAGAGTTTCTCTCCGTGAACACCATATGTCGTCCGCCCATACTCCACACTTCGCCGGAACTCCGTCTGTCGGTTCTCCACTTGAGGTATGTATGAAGCTAACCTTGGAATTTCCGGATAGTCGTCTACACGCCCATGTTTTGTTTGCACCAGGTCAAGTCATACTCCTTTAGTACGGGTGTTTTTTACTTTTTTGCTCGGAGGCTTAGCGATGTAATATGACGATGTTCTTCAGTCAGCACTACTACAGCATGCTCCTCCCTTTACTTACTTGTATCTGTAGGGTGCCCAGTAGTTTGTTCTACTACAGAAAGTGTTTTCCTCAGTTGCGGAAATGTAAGCTTGGGTACCAATTTTACACCAAATTTGTGTCGAACTATCGATAGTGAATGTCTAAACTTGAATGCTAGACATACTTATGGTTAATAGATCTTGTTGTTCTCAAGACTCAACTATGGATGTCGAAATGTAGATACTGGATGTCTAAACTTGAGTGCTAGACCTACTTATGGTTAATAAATCCTGTTGTTCTCAAGACATAACTATAGATGAACAATTTTGCAAACTTTGTCTGTTGGCATAGACTCAAGCAAGCACCTCTTTGAGTTGTACTTGCCAGATTTAGGAGTTATTTAATCCTCTTTGGTTCTATTGATGCACATGAATTTGGATATATGATTATTGGTTCATGTTTGATCTATGATATACACGTGAATAGGTCGAGAAGGTGGAGCTACAATTAAGCACCTATTGTACTTGGTCGGTATATGACATATTCTCTATTACGTGAGTCAACACCCACTGCAGAGCATAGGGCTTGAACGTGGGTAGCAGGCTGGGTGCACGCCCACGCATACACCTATAGCAAACTCGACGACCCATTTCTCAACTAATCATAATTCATAATGACATGACCTCTTCGAAGCATGCTATTTGCATAGTATCTTGAACGATGTTACGAAAGATAAAATCATAATTGTAAGAACTAAAGTTTGTTCAGTCTCTTTGTGCAACCAGTCATGCCATGGCTTTTCATAATTAGGTAACTAAATAGATTAATCATTAGGTAAAGATATACTGATATTTATTTGCAATGATTTCATCTTTCTTTTCACCTCCCTGTTCTTCTTGCTGGTGGTTTTGATTTTAATCAAGCAGTCCAAAAGTCTATTGGTAAACAATGTTGTGTTATGTTGCGTTTGTATAGCGGGTCTAATTAACAATTTGGGCTCTAGAAAAATGATAAAAATCATCGTGTTCCAATTCAATTAGAGGCTTATCTGATACCTATCATATTCTTCGTTCGTTATTCAGCTTGTTGTTGTGTGTATGTAGCAAAATCCCAGATGCTATAGCTGAAGCAGCTTTTGTTCGATCTTGCTCTTTTGTCCATTTTCTTCATTTTTATTATGACAACAGCATTGTAGTTTAATTATGGCTGATGTGTACGCCAGAAATAGACGGATCCGGAAATGGTTAATTAGATTAGAATGTAAAATTTTGTCATACCGTCACTATGCTTGTGCTGAAGTTCAATACATAGGGAATCAGCTGAGCTATTATTTGTCTTTCATTAGTTTATTTTTCTTCTTTCCATTGGATGAAGTGTAGATTCTTTTCCTGGTCTTTTGATGGTCTGCTAGAGTGTGTTTTGACAATGCTTTAGGCCATGTTTGCCTGCTCAGTTTTTTAAACCACGGTTTTAAATTCTTTGACGCGTTCGCCATCATGTAATACAATAGTTTCATAAACCGAAGTTCCAGTATCGTGGTATTTTTGGAGTATTTGAAAAAGATCTCAACATCTCTTTTTTCTAAACCAAAACTAGAAAGCTTTGGTATTAGTAACTGAAGTATTCACAGCGCAGGCATTGGAATACTGATGTATTAAATTACTATAGTTTCAAAAAAAATATGTTGTATCTGTTTGGTTATGGCAAGTATCAATGTGAATTTTTTATTCTTGCAGTTGCTACACTGGTATTTTAAGTTATTTTTATTGCAGAAATAATATTCAATTTAGAGACACAGACATAGCAGACGCGACCATGTTGTATCCAAGGTGGCATCCCCACATCATTCAAATTCCTTTTCTCTGTGATGCATAGATGAACTTAATTTGGCAGGTGTAGAGTGGTCGGCAGAGGATATTACTATTGTGGCATGGGTTCACTTCATATATACAAGTGCAGTGTTACCTTTAGAAATTTCATGGAAGTATTTGGTGGTGTTTTCTCACTCCTGATTGTAGTCAATCCTTACGAAGGATGGTGTATGGACCAGGCAGCCTCAACTCAACAAGATTATTTTTTGAAGTTTTAATCATTGCCTTGCGCAGGTGCGGTTCAATGGTAACTCGCCTAAGGATTGACCACATTTGAATACACAGATGACGTGGATCTGTGGGGTCTTTAGCCATGTTTATCAGACTCGCAGCGTGTGATTTTTTTTCTCCTGTTGCAACGCACGGGCCCTTTTGCTAGTAATCTCTCCCTAATAATAATAAAGCACGGATTGACTTTGTCGGATTCACCGTCACAATGCGCTTTCTTCTCATGTCATAATACGCTTTTACGATTTGTATGGACAAAATTGTAATATAAACGAGGTGGTACTAATCTCCTAAGCACGTAATTAATCCAGATTTTCGTCCGAGACGGGCTGCACTATTTTCCACCGGCCCATCTCAGTTGGCAAACGATGCAAAAATAGCGGAGCTACGTGGAGTCGAACTCAGGTCCTCCCGTTCAACGTATAAAGCAGCGACCAGTTGACTTAGCACATGTTTGTGTGTTGTATGTAACAGGGTTCGTCCAATTATGAATAGTCCCACCTCGGCCCTCTACATCCAACCATAACAGTTTTTTAAGGGATAACTATACCAGTTTATATACGTGCAAAACTTGCACATATCCAGAAACTGGCTGCTGGATGATTACCACCTAAGTGGTGAGATAACGGATGTGGGATGTAGGCAGAGATTGACATGGTCTTCACAAGAGACACGAATCGATGCTACATAAAAACCAGGCCAATTAAGACAACGACATACTGCACGTCGGCTGGAAACAAAAGGCCCTCATGATGATGGGGCTGGTCCTCTGATGACCTGATATTCCAAATATTAATAGAGTCTTCAGATATCCTCAATGAATTGCTATGCTGGAATAACAAAGAACTAGAAATTTATTTATTTACTTAGCCAATTACAACGTGCACGTGCCAAATGCCTATACCTTCTGCGGGATACTTTTTTATCCCGTTGCAACGCACGGGCATATTTACTATAAAATATAAATAAACCTCAAATGATTTTTTGAAAATGTTTATAGTTTTTAATTTGGTGTGTAATATTTAAAGTCATGACAAACAAATATTACCTACTAATTTGGGGTGTATGGTATTTTTTTCTCCCGATGCAACGCACGGGCTCTTTTGCTATCTATCCCTAATAATAAAGCACAGATTGACTCCATGGGTTCACCGTCACAATACGCTTCTTCTCGTGAATTTACGCTTTCAGTTTTTTTCACCTATATTATTTTCTACATCCGAGATGGTACTATTCATGTGATAAAGATCCGTCCGTAATTTTCGTCGGTCCGTCTCAAAGACCTTCGTGCGTCCGTTTCTCTTGGGCCTAAAAAAATTCTTCCTCGATGTCTCGGAATCGGGGTCAGACCGAGGCAAAAAGTGCAGGAGTACATAATCGAACAGGCAACATCCTGTTGAGGAGTTAACGCCACGACCAACCGAGCCAGGTTATGCTATGTGTTAAAAGGAAGGCCACCTCGCCTGTCAAATAATACCACATCGCCCCCTTAAGTCTGATCCACCCACTTTATATACGTCAATGATTTTCCTGGGAGTTAAGAAGTCATTTTGGGAATAAGAAAAGAGAGAAAGAAAGAGAGGCTAAGGAAGGAAAGAGAGAGGGGCTAAAGAAGGAAAGATAGGCTGATTTCAGAAATAAGGAAGCAAGGAGAAACAGACGTGATTCACGTTCTATCAGAGGGCTAAGTAAGGAAGGAAAGAGAGGGGCTAAGAAGGGAAAGAGGCTTGTGATTTCAGAAATAAGGAAGCAAATAGAAATAGACGTGATTCATGTTGCGTCAGGGGGGGCTAAGGAAGGAAATGAGAGAGACTTGTGATGATATTAGAAATATAAGGAAGCAAAGAACGTGATTGCCTGCTCTGCATGTGCCGTGTACCCAAGAAAAAGACAACATACATCCGAAAAGCAAACGAACGGCCAATTTTTTTAGAATCTCATAGTGTGTCTCGCTAAAATTAGTTCAGCAAATTATTACGATGTCATTATGCATTGACATCCGATCTACAACTAGGAAAATGTGTGTATGCCATTGCTCTTGCTTCAATGTCATTTTTCTATTTCCTAAATTGCCTCTAGGAAAAACTGGACGCTCTATCAATACATCCACCAATGTTATATTTATGATGCAAAATCTATTCAGTTTCTTTTTTTAATTAACAACGGTGTATATACAATATAAGCTCTCATGCAGGCAAGCGATTTGGATCACAATCTCCCGTCATTGATACCAAGTAACAAAGAAGGAAAATGGATAGAGAACGGTATGCACGGATGACCAATGAAGAAAAACAGAAAAAACTAAAAAAGCGTCGTGAAAACTATCGGCAAAATAAAATAAAAACTAAGATTCAACCCAGTTGCGAAATAAAACACAAGGGATGAAGAAATATTCAAACATGGAGCCAACACAAAAGAAAAAATGCTCACAAAAAAGGCAGAAATATGCAAAAATGCAGCAGATTTTTTATTTTATGTTTTGGTACTTTAAATTTTGTTATCTTTTGTATGTCTTTTTATTCCTATGCTTGAGTTTATTTTTTTTCATCACAATCAGAGATGACCGCCTTTAACCAAACCAGCAAATTGTAAAACGCATAAGTTTACTAGCGGTTTGTAAAGATTGGTTGGCTGAAAATAAAATTCTCCTTCATGTTATTCCTCAACACACATTCCCATATGCATGGATATTGAGTATAGGGGCGTGCGTTTTCTTCCGTTGCAACGCACGGGCATGTTTGCTAGTAATAATAATAATAATAATAATAATATATATATATATATATATATATATATATATATATAATAATAAAGCACGGGTTGAATCCGCTGGGTTCACCGTCATGGCAATATTTTAAAAAAGTCCCTGCCCTTTTGATTATTAAACCCGCAGTCTTTTTTAAGTGAATCTGAGAAAACGCTTCGTTTTAAAAACAGACACCCTGTCGTTTGGAGTATTCAACCCGCGACCCTGGTGACAAAGGAAACGATTCGAGCTAAAGGACCACAACTTCGTCAACGCCCAGCCACCCCAAATCCCCTCCTATCGACCACAGCGCCGCCACCGACGTCGGCCGTCTGGCCCATCCACGCCGATCCCGCCGTGCTCCTCTTCTCCGCAAATGCCGCCGTAAGCCTTCGCATCTGCGGAGCCACCCTTTGGCTCAAAGGTGTACACCCATGCCACAGAGGCCGGATCGGGCAGCAGGAACTCGAGGAGGACGACAACACCAAGATCTCGGGGAGGTGAGCTCGAGGGCATGACCCATCTCCTCCATGCCCCAACCCTCGAACTCCGGCGCCTCAACTCCCACACCGTCTGCGAGTCAAATCCCTGCGTGCCGCCGACGAAAACTCCCCCTGCATCTCGCGCTGCCACGACTAACCACCTGTGCGCTGAACCAACTCGCCGCCGGTAGCGCCCCCCTGTCGACGCGAGTCCCTCGAGCTCCCTCCCGGTCGTGTCCCTCCAGATAGGCAGCAACATCGTCCTCCCGCCGCTGCAGCGGCGCAACGACACGAGGTGTGGAGGGGAAGGGATATACAGGTGGAGGAGGGCGGTGGCGGCAAAGGCGGAGGCGGTATGGTGCCGTTCTCCATGCTTCTTTGAGTGCTTCTCTCTAAATTCGTTGGTGGCCAAATTCTGTACTGATTAAACTATGTCCTTCGGGGTGTTTGATGAAATGTCCAACCACACCAACAACGCGAATTTAGGCCTACATGATGGAATCAACGATGTCGCATGCCCTTTAGTGATCAACCCCGTCCAAATAATTTAGCTATGTGCAGTACTATTGCCAATCATCTGTTTAGATGCTTTTCACATCAAAGGGGTGATTTTATACTAATTTAGTAATTTTCATATGTGGTTCTGATGATGGATAACATAAAGACATGTAGTTCAAATCGCCATCAAGCACATCAGTCCTTTAATGTTAAGCACATCAAATGTGTTAAGTTCCTGCATCAGGTCCAAGCAAGCCACTTCATGACAGGAGTCAGGAGGCTACAAGTCCTTAATAATAGAAAAAAAATACCAGAAACCTTATGTGTTCAATTTTTTAGATCAGAATCCTAGACGCTGGCAGTTTATAAAATATTTCCAGAACCTCTGTTCTTTATATATATTTCTCAAACTAATTCTGCCATCGATTAGCAGTGACATTTCCAAGCTTTGTTTCCATTCTCAGGTCGATGATACCTGAAATTCTTTGGAGTTCTTTCGAATTGAAAGATCAGGAAATAAGCTTGTGGTGACTTTGTGAGGTTTTCGCATTGGACCGTTTGGAACTTCGGATTGGCAGAGAGCTAGAGACCCTGGTGCTCTGAAGGATGTTGAATTTGATAACAGAATTTATTGTTGTTAAATATTATTTGCTTCTTTCATATGGAAAAAGTTAGCGTTGTTGGGAGCTCGATGTTGTAGTGGGCCTTGACAGTGGCAAGTTGGGAGCTGGCGAGGTAGATGTCGTCCTCGACAAGGGCCGTGACCTCATCTCCTTTGGCCCCAAGTCCGACTACCACCACAACCAGACATGCTCCTCCATAGGTAAGGAACTTTTTATACAGATTGCTTCAACACATTTGTGATGACACTTCAGAGCTTAATAAGTTAGTATATGCAAGTTCTGTACTTTGTGGTTGTATCAGCGTAATGAATTTGATGTTCCAGACTGTTGCATGTACCACTCAAACTCACTACATTGATCCTTTTTTGTTTTTCCCCATGGCTCTCGCTCTGTCCTTGCACATATAGTTCAGAGAGTAAACAGGAACACTAGGCCATCACTGAATACACGAGTATGATATCCATATCATTTCCGGTAAAAAGGGGTTGAGATATTTAGCTCCTGTACAATCAGTATGATTTTATATCTATATGTTAACAAATAATTTCAGGCTGAAAAATATCACTAGAACCAGCATGAAAATTTGACCTCTTGGAACATGAAAACAGTGGCTTACTTCAGCAGACAAGCTTAAGAGATGGTTCACAATTAACATCTGAGTTCACAAATATGGCTCCTGATTTCCATCTTAGAGGTTGATGAATACAGATGTTGTTATGTTGATTACATCTGCGTGTGCGCAAAGTGGTCATGGTGAAATAAAAAATAACAGAAACAGAGGGCGCTCTTTTAAAGTGCTCGCAATTGTTTTTTAGTTTGTTATGTCTCCACAATATGGTTGTGTGCATTTCTCGAATACAGAGGCCCTATGATCTTCTTAACTTATCTGAAAAATATTATTCGACATTTCAGGCCTTGGATTACTGTCAGCTACGAGATTAAGTTCGGAGAAAGGGCCATTGCCAGCTTCTGTGTTGGTAGGGCGATTCTTAGGCGCACCAAGATACTGGTCCTGGACGAAGCCACTGCTTCGGTGGACAGTGCAACTGATAACCTGATCCAGAACACACTACAACATCATTTCTCAGGGTCAATTGTCATCACGACTGTGCATCGAATCACCTCGGTCCTTCCTAACGATATAGTCTAGATTCTTGACAATGGTTAGCTATCATCTTACCCCTTCATATCATTACCCATTTATTTTGTGGACTGGTGAACACCGCCAAATAAAAATTGCAGGCCTGGCTGTGGAGTCTGGAGCAACCAAGGTCAGCCAAGTTGCTGGAAGACAAATTTTCTCTGTTCTCAAAGCTTGTGGTGGAATCCATGATGAGGTTGATACACACTTGAGCTAGCATCACAAATGTTATCAAAATGAAATTTTACCTTATCCAAATTGTGGTATGCAAATATTAGAAAGGTACTACGCCTCTCTGATTCATCGGATGTGGTATAGAAGCTGGCATGTAACATGTGAAATTTGTATAGCTAGGCGCACTACCGGGCATTGAAGGATATGCTGGATCTTGACTTATTTCTGCAGGCGGCGGCACACCATGAACTAACTGGAGGAGACAAACTAGATTTGCAGGCTTCTGCAAAGTGCTAGCACCTAGAGTGATGAGGACATCAATACCATTGTTACACCCACAATCCCTACTGTTACATATAATGGACCAATTACTAGAGCTCGCGCACGCCAATTAAATTACCAGGTATTTTCGTTTCTTGGTAATGATTCTAATGTTCATGAGAATATGATGCTGCCTAAATTGGATACTTTTGTTTTGCTTACAAATGAAGGGCCTGGATTGGAGAAGGATGAACATTGGAGCAAGAACAAGCATGGAGTTGATGGCATGCGCAAGGGGAACAAGAACGGAGTTACCAGTGATGATTTCAGGACTTTGAAGCCACCATAAGGAGTGAATGAAGCCTTGGATGAAATATACAAGATGCCACTTCATAAATTTCGTCCAGAGGCTATTCTAGGTGCTGCCTCACCTTATTATTGGGCTTGGCCCATGTAATTTCGAAATACATAAGTATAGGCTGTTTTTAGAGTCCGTATGTGTGGGGAAACAAAAGATAGGATTGGTTTCGGACCCCTTCTTCAAGGGCCATGAAATTCCTCCCTCTTCATCCATATATACAGCCTTTAGGGCACCGTTTAGACTTTGGGTTTTGTTTAGATTAAAAGTTCGCCATAGCTGCAACTTCGCGTACTTCGTTTGTGTTCAACGACCAGACAAAGGCGTCACAGAACCCCACCTTGATCAATAAAGCTTTCATCTTATATTCGCAATATCCAGATTGCAATCTCAGTTTCTTGCTTGTTCTTCGTTTGCTTGCAGGAAATAGACCCTCGTGGTCAGGTTGATCGTGCTCCGGCGTGGTCAATAATCTCTCGGAGTTGGTTTAGCGATTGCTAAGGCGCGACGTCCTCGCACGTTCGTAGTCGGATCGTCAAAGTCGACTTTCATCAAAGCGATATCCATCATCTCATCGAAAGACGGGACACCTTTGCCTTTATCAAGTGGTATCAGATTTCCAGGTTGCTCGGTGAGATTTTATAGTTTTTCGTAGTTTAGATCGAGTCTGTTCTTCATACCTACAGTCCACGAAAAAGCCACAAAAAAAATTAGGGTTAGTTCATCATATCCGAACCAATCTGAGCCTTTGCATAATCTTTTTAGGGTTTTTGCTTTGTTGAATTTGCGGTTGCATCGTCGTGTCAAGTTGCTGGTCTTAGAGTCTAGTCTTTTAGAGTTTCGAGTTCTGGTCATAAGTTGTCACGCCGCCGCCGCACCATCATCATCGCCTTGCCATCTACCACCATTGCTTATCTGCCACCGCTCTGAATCCGTATCCATATACCACCACCAATCCGTATCCATATACCACCACCGATCCGTATCCATATACCACCACCGCTACCATATCCTACCATCATATATCCACCACCAATCCGAGTTCTTTTCATATTCGGTTTGTTTTAGAGATCCATCTATTTCCGTTTCGTGTTTCCTTGCCTGAGTAGGTCTTGAAAAAAAAAACGAGTCTGGAGACTCCCGGGCAGTTTTTAGGCCAAAATTTCGGCAACCAAAAATATTTTTTCCCTATCCTATTTTTAGGTCCCGGGGAGTGTTTTGAGACACTCGCCATCATAGTGATTTTTTGTCGCACTTTTTCGTCGTCGCTGCCCTGATTTCCGAAAAAATAGTCAAAAAAATTTGTGCCCATCCTGTCAGTTTGACCCGGGAAGAGTTTTGAGACACTCGCCATTATAGTGATTTTTCGCAAAAAAGAAAAGAAAAAGAGGAGCGCAAAAAAAAAGAGCGCGAAAAAAAGAGAGCAAAAAAAAAACAATTCCAGAGTGTGCTTTTCCCTTGTTTACATGCAGCGCCGTGATTTTGTTAGTGTTCTAGGCTCGCGTCTCTAGCACGGTCTAGCCTAGGACCAGCACAGTACCGTCGTTGAGCGTTTATTCATCTTTGCATCTCTGAATTGATTATCGCTGACCATTTTTGCTATCATATTATAAGCCTTCCCAGCTCCACATACATCTACATCGTGCGTTTGACTCTCCCTGGTAATCGCTCTATCCAAGCTTTGAGAGTTTTGACTACAACGGTTGCCGATCACCACCTACTGCTGGGTAAGAACTGGTAAGAATTTGAGATTCGCTTGAAGGTTTTGTGACACCACCATCACCACCACTTCCTAGTAGTCTGCAGGATCATATTCTTTTGTGTTTCTATTGCTGCTAACTATGGCAGGATCACAAGCCGATGAGACTGATTGGGAGAACATGACGAACAAGGAGTTGCATGATAAATTTCAGCAAATGATGAGTGGCCAGGTGGGAGATGTGCTAAACAGATTTGAAGAGGCTATGGAGAAGATAGATGCCTTGGAGAAGTCGTTCGAGACAAAGCTGGATAACAAGTTTACTGAATTACTCAAGCGTCTTCCCCAACCACCACCGGCTGCACATATCGCACCTCTACAACAACAACAACCACATCTCCAACGCCGCCTTCCAAATCAAGTGGGACGAGCACAACGCGTTCCAATTGAGACTGGTCAAAATTCGGGTGCCGCTGCACCTACTGTTGATGCTTCTTTGGCTCCTGCTACTGCGGTGGCTGAGGAGGATGACGATTATGCGGGCGATTATGAGGCTGAGGTTGATCAAAATCAGAACTACGTGCAGCCACCAGCACCACCACCAGCAGGTCGACCTCAGGTATATATTCGCAACGGTAGGCCGGCACCACCACCTCAGGTACGAGATCATGACCATCTCCCTAAACTGAAATTGAATATTCCACCATTTGAGGGTAGATATGTTCCTGATATATATCTTACTTGGGAGTTAGAAACTGAACAACGATTTACATGTTTACAATATCCTGAGGAGAGACGTGTTCCTGCTGCTGTTTGTGCTTTCACTAGCTTTGCATGTGTTTGGTGGTCTGAACATTGTAGATTATATCCTGTTCCAGCTACTTGGGCTGCTTTGAAAACTGCTATGCGTACTCGTTGGGTTCCACCATATTATCAACGTGAATTACTTCAAAAATTGCAGCGCTTAAGACAAGGGAAAAATTCTGTAGAAGAATATTATCAGGAATTACAAACTGGCATGATTCGATGTGGTATTGTTGAGGAGAATGAAGCTATGCTTGCACGTTTTATGGGTGGATTAAATAAAGAGATTCAGACCATTCTAGAGTATAAGGATTATAATAATATCACTCGTTTATTCCATCTTGCTTGTAAAGCTGAACGTGAAGTGCAGGATCGACAGCCATTGGCGCGAACTAACTTTTCTGCAGGTCGACCTTCATCATGGACACCGCGTGCATCTTCTACTTCCACTGCACCAGCACCTCCATCAGGTTCCACCTCCAGCCGTGATACAAGAAAGCAGGCACAACCATCACTATCTGCCAAGATTGCACCTGCCGGGCCTGCACAGAGCTCTTCTTCTTCCATGGCATCGACAGGGCACACAAGTGATATTATTTGTCGTCGTTGTAAGGGAAGAGGACATTATGCGAGAGAATGCAAATCTCAGCGTGTAATGATTGCTACTGAGGATGGTGGGTATGAGTCCGCTAGTGACTATGATGAGGAGACTTTGGCTCTTATTACACGTGAAGAACATGGTGAAGATGATTCTGAAAATGAGACGCAATACATGGCTCCTGAAGACGCTGACAGGTATGAATGTTTAGTTGCTCAACGTGTTTTGAGTGTGCAGGTCACACAAGCAGAGCAAAATCAGAGACATAATTTGTTCCATACAAAGGGAGTTGTGAAGGAACGTTCTGTTCGCGTCATCATAGATGGAGGGAGCTGTAACAACTTGGCTAGCATGGAGATGGTGGAGAAGCTATCTCTCACCACAAGACCACATCCACATCCTTACTACATCCAATGGTTCAACAACAGCGGCAAGGTTAAGGTAACACGTACTGTTCGTGTGCATTTTAGTATCTCTACATATGCTGATTATGTTGATTGTGATGTGGTACCCATGCAAGCATGTTCCTTATTACTTGGTAGACCATGGCAATTTGATAAAAATTCTGTACACCATGGTAGAAACAATCAGTATACTCTTGTTCATAAGGATAAAAATATTACTTTGCTTCCTATGACTCCTGATTCCATTTTGAAAGATGACATTAATAGAGCTAATAAAGCAAAACAGGAGAAAAATAAGAGTGAAAATCAGATTGTGGCAAAATAATTTGAGCAACAAATGAAACCTAATAATAAACCATCTAGTGTTGTTTCTGAAATTAAATTGAAAAGTGCATGTTTACTTGCCACAAAATCTGATATTGATGAGCTAGATTTCAGCAAATCTGTTTGCTATGCTTTTGTGTGCAAAGAGGCATTATTTTCATTCGAGGACGTGCCTTCCTCTTTGCCCCCTGTTGTCACTAACATTTTGCAGGAGTTCGCTGACGTCTTCCCACAAGACGTGCCACCGGGATTATCACCTATTCGAGGTTGAGCATCAAATTGACTTAATTCCCGGTGCATCGCTACCCAACCGTGCACCATACCGTACCAATCCAGAGGAGACGAAGGAGATTATGCGTCAAGTACAGGAGCTGCTCTACAAAGGTTATATACGCGAATCTCTTAGTCCTTGTGCTGTTCCTATTATACTAGTGCCTAAAAAGGATGGTACGTCGCGTATGTGTGTTGATTGTAGAGGCATTAATAATATTACTATTCGTTATCGTCATCCTATTCCTAGGCTAGATGATATGCTTGATGAATTGAGTGGCTCTACAATGTTCTCCAAAGTTGATTTGCGTAGTGGATACCATCAAATTCATATGAAATTGGGAGATGAATGGAAAACTGCATTTAAAACTAAGTTTGGTTTATATGAGTGGTTAGTCATGCCTTTTGGGTTAACTAATGCACCTAGTACTTTCATGAGACTAATGAACGAAGTTTTACGTGCTTTCATTGGACGATTTGTGGTAGTCTATTTTGATGATATATTGATTTATAGCAAATCTTTGGAAGAACATTTGGAACATTTACGTGCTGTTTTTATTGCTCTACGTGATGCACGTTTGTTTGGTAACCTTGGGAAGTGCACCTTTTGCACCGACCGAGTATCTTTTCTTGGCTATGTTGTTACTCCACAGGGAATTGAAGTTGATAAAGCCAAGATTGAAGCTATTGAGAGTTGGCCGCAGCCCAAAACGGTCACACAAGTGCGGAGTTTTCTTGGACTCGCTGGTTTCTATAGGCGTTTTGTGAGAGATTTTAGCACCATTGCTGCACCTCTCAACGAGCTTACAAAGAAGGATGTGCCTTTTGTTTGGGGTACCGCACAGGAAGAAGCCTTCACGGTATTGAAAGATAAGTTGACACATGCTCCTTTACTCCAACTTCCTGATTTTAATAAGACTTTTGAGCTTGAATGTGATGCTAGTGGAATTGGATTAGGAGGTGTGTTATTACAAGATGGCAAACCTGTTGCATACTTTTCTGAAAAATTGAGTGGGCCTAGTCTGAATTATTCTACTTATGATAAAGAACTATATGCTCTTGTTCGGACTTTAGAAATATGGCAACATTATTTATGGCCCAACGAATTTGTTATCCATTCTGATCATGAATCTTTGAAACATATTAAAAGTCAAGCTAAACTGAATCGTAGACATGCTAAATGGGTTGAATTCATTGAAACTTTCCCTTATGTCATTAAACACAAGAAGGGTAAAGAAAATGTTATTGCTGATGCATTGTCTCATCGCTATACTATGCTTTCACAACTTGACTTCAAAATATTTGGTTTGGAGACCATCAAAGATCAATATGTGCATGATGCTGATTTTAAAGATGTATTGCAGAATTGTAAAGAAGGAAGAACCTGGAACAAGTTTGTCGTTAATGATGGATTTGTGTTCCGTGCTAACAAGCTATGCATTCCAGCTAGCTCTCTTCGTCTTTTGTTGTTGCAGGAGGCGCATGGAGGAGGATTAATGGGACACTTTGGCGTGAAGAAGATGGAGGACGTACTTGCTACACATTTCTTTTGGCCAAAGATGAGACGGGATGTTGAGCGTTTTGTTGCTCGCTGCACTACATGTCAAAAAGCTAAGTCACGACTCAATCCTCATGGTTTATATATGCCTTTGCCTGTACCTAGTGTTCCTTGGGAGGATATATCTATGGACTTTGTTTTAGGTTTACCTCGAACAAAGAAGGGGAGGGATAGCATATTTGTTGTCGTGGATAGATTCTCGAAAATGGCACACTTTATACCATGTCATAAAAGTGATGATGCTGTTAATGTTGCTGATTTGTTCTTTCGTGAAATTATTCGCTTGCATGGTGTGCCAAATACTATTGTTTCAGATCGTGATACTAAATTTCTTAGCCACTTTTGGAGATGTTTATGGGCTAAGTTGGGGACTAAACTGCTTTTTAGTACTACTTGTCACCCCCAAACTGATGGACAAACTGAAGTAGTCAATAGAACATTGTCTATTATGCTTAGGGCTGTTTTGAAGAATAATAAGAAAATGTGGGAAGAATGCTTGCCTCATATTGAATTTGCTTATAATCGTTCATTGCATTCTACTACTAAGATGTGCCCTTTTGAAATTGTGTATGGTTTCCTACCTCGTGCACCAATTGATTTGTTGCCTCTTCCATCTTCGGAGAAGGTTAATTTTGATGCTAAAGAACATGTTGAATTGATTTTAAAAATGCATGAGTTAACTAAGGACAACATTGAGCATATGAATGCTAAATATAAACTTGCTGGAGATAAGGGTAGAAAACATGTTGTGTTTGCACCTGGAGATCTTGTTTGGTTACATTTGCGTAAGGATAGATTTCCTAATTTGCGCAAATCAAAGCTAATGCCACGTGCTGATGGTCCTTTTAAGGTGTTAGAGAAAATAAATGATAATGCATATAAACTTGAGCTACCTGCAGATTTTGGGGTTAGTCCCACTTTTAACATTGCAGATTTGAAGCCTTATTTGGGTGAGGAAGATGAGCTTCCGTCGAGGACGACTTCATTTCAAGAAGGGGAGGATGATGAGGACATCAATACCATTGTTACACCCACAACCCCTACTGTTACATATAATGGACCAATTACTAGAGCTCGCGCACGCCAATTAAATTACCAGGTACTTTCGTTTCTTGGTAATGATTCTAATGTTCATGAGAATATGATGCTGCCTAAATTGGATACTTTTGTTTTGCTTACAAATGAAGGGCCTGGATTGGAGAAGGATGAACATTGGAGCAAGAACAAGCATGGAGTTGATGGCATGCGCAAGGGGAACAAGAACAGAGTTACCAGTGATGATTTCAGGACTTTGAAGCCACCATAAGGAGTGAATGAAGCCTTGGACGAAATATACAAGATGCCACTTCATAATCGTCCAGAGGCTATTCTAGGTGCTGCATCACCTTATTATTGGGCCTGGCCCATGTAATTTCGAAATACATAAGTATAGGCTGTTTTTAGAGTCCGTATGTGTGGGGAAACAAGAGATAGGGTTGGTTTCGGACCCCTTCTTCAAGGGCCACGAAATTCCCCCCTCTTCCTCCATATATACAGCCCTTAGGGCACCGTTTAGACTTTGGGTTTTTTTTAGATTAAAAGTTCGCCATAGCTGCAACTTCGCGTACTTCGTTTGTGTTCAACGACCAGACAAAGGCGTCACAGAACCCCACCTTGATCAATAAAGCTTTCATCTTATATTCGCAATATCCAGATTGCAATCTCAGTTTCTTGCTTGTTCTTCGTTTGCTCGCAGGAAACAGACCCTCGTGGTCAGGTTGATCATGCTCCGGCGTGGTCAATAACCTCTCGGAGTTGGTTTAGCGATTGCTAAGGCGCGACGTCCTCGCATGTTCGTAGTCGGATCGTCAAAGTCGACTTCCATCAAAGCGATATCCATCATCTCATCGAAAGACGGGACACCTTTGCCTCTATCATAGAGATGATCTGAATTTTCCTCTTGTAAATGTCATGAGGCATGAGCCACAACCTCTTCATAGAACATTTAAACAAAACATTGATCCCCATGTGTGTACACAAACATTGTCCTTTTGATTTATTTTTCCAGTAGATTATTTTGGACATTGTTTTTTTACTCCATGCCCTTTTGCTGCACTAATTTTTTGGGCGATGCTACATAAGTTATATTGCTTCACAGAAAGTGTTGATATTAGTATATGTACAAATAGAATGTCGGGATGGTAGCTCTAGCCTCTGCCAACATTCTGAAAATTGTAGTATCCTTTATACTAAAATTAAATGTTTTTGGATGGTTCTTTTTCTTGAGCGGCTGCTCCCGTCCACGGCCTCCTTGATCTCAGGATCTGCTCCTTCCCCACGTCTGCCCACGAGGACAAGGAGACACAGCGGTGGCCACTAGCAGCGCCAGAAGGAGCATCAGGCAGGATGGTGTGCAAGATCCTCTTTTTTCTAAGCTCAGGTTCCTCTTTCTTGCATAAGTTATTCTTAAGTATTGATTTGATTTGTAGGATTTACATTAGTTGGCGCAATCTGATTAACTTGAATTGTTTTATGGTGGCCATTATAATTTTTGTGAGTTTTTGTTGTTCGCCAGTTGCAATGCACGGGCACTTTTATATACCTAAGGGGTGACGGCCGATTGAACAACACAATCGAAAAATCAATCTACCATTTTTTATCTTTTATCTTTTCTCCTTAACCCTAGTTCTTCTTCTTCCTTGTTCTTCGTCTGTTCTTCTTGTTCTAGGGCGGCGAACCTGGAGGCCCTAGGGGCGATCAGGTCGATAGCCCATAGCTGCCGCGCGCCCTGATGGGGTCCCTCCTGGGCGTGTGGGGTTTCGGGTCCTCAAAAGTGCCTGCTGGATTGCTTGCGTACCGCGCTTCCGGACGGGTCTCCTTCGACGTGAGCTGTGGTGTATGACCCCCGGCGTCGAGGGTACACGACGACGTGTTCGTGTGCAAACAACCTCATCACCCCTCGGCCGTCCCGCGCGTCACCACTCAGTTGGTCACCTCATCACCACTCGGCCGCCCTGCGCGTCGCCTCTCGGTTGGTCACCTCATCACCACTCGGCCGCCCCGCACGTCGCCACTTGGTTGTTCACCTCATCACCACTCGACCGCCCCACGCGCCGCCTCTCGGTTGGTCACCTCATCACCACTCGGCCGCCCCCCGCGTTGCCTCTTGGTTGGTCAATTCATCACCACTCAGCCGCCCCGCGCGTCGCCACTTGGTTGGTCACCTCATCACCACTCGGCCGCCCCGGGCGTCGCCTCTCGGTTGGTCACCTCATCATCACTCGGCCGCCCCGCGCGTCGTCTCTTGGTTGGTCACCTCATCACCACTCGGCCACCCCGCGTGTCGCCACTTGGTTAGTCACCTCAACACCACTCGGCCGCCCCGCGCATCGTCACTTGGTTGGTCACCTCATCACCACTCGGCCGCCCCGCGTGTCTCGCCATTCGTTGAACACATCTTCACCACTCGGCCACTCGTGCGCCTTCAGACCGCTAAGTCATTCTACATACACTACATTATGTTATTTCCGCGTTCCTGAGTATCCCGTAATTCACAAATCATGTTCACTCGGAGGCCACGCCAGCGACTATGCCTCTACGCTCGGTTGCTTATTTTCACATACTTGCTTAGTACTGGTTATTTGACTCATGAGTCCAAATTCCATTTTAACGCATACGTCATTCACGAACACCATGTGTTCTTCATTTCGAGTTTGCATCAGTCCTCGGGGATTGCAACTCAGTCAGAACACTACACTTCCGTTTTATTTGAGCTAGCACTCCAACATGTCTGGTTGGATCAGTCACTTCGTTAAGTTCGATCAATTCCTTTGCTCTTCTAGACTCTTGTTGGTTCTGAACCAGCAAGCCCCTTGCACACCCAGCAAGTGTCTATGGGTGTCACTTTCACAAATCATTTCAGCACACATCAAATTTCCTCGAGAAATTATTACGGTGGCTTGTGCTATTTTTCATGCACAAGTTACACGACCACTCAACGGCCCTATGCGCCAACTTCATCGCTACTCAGACTCGGTCACCATACCGGTCTTAGTGCACCACAACATCGACCTTGTCGCTCTCTTGACTTCAAACACATCCGGCCGACCCCTCTGTGGAATCCTCTTCATCGTATCAATGATATAGACCTCGTCAGGCATGAGGCAGATAAGTCATTTTTGTAATCAAACTGCACACTTCACTCCTTTGCGAGTTTGCCTCTTTTGAGCATCACTCGGAAGCTCCTCCTCACCTTTACCTGAGTCCGCCTTGATGAATTACAATTTATCCATCCAAAACTATATTAATCGTGTTCCGGTAGGACCGCAGTCGAAGCCTATAGTATGCTCGGGGGCTACGCCGCACTCGGGGGCTGCAGCTCATTCAGAATCACACTCTCCTGAGTGGTTGAGTACTTCGACACCAGTCAGATCCTTCACTTCAACGAGTGCTCTCGGACCCGCCACCTCGTTAAGTTGCATGATCACTCAGATGCTCTGCGCGCCATCTTCATTCCTACACAGAATCAGTTGGCACACCGGTCTTCTTGCACCGCAACCACGTTACACCGACCTCGTCACTGCATCAGCTTCGAAAGCATCCGACTAACTCCTCGAGGACCATTTTCGTCGTTCGGTGGCACACGCCTTCGCCTTAGCCGCTCTGCGCCATCACTCGGCTGCCCCGCGCGTCGCCACTCAGCTGGACATGTCATCACCACTCGACCGCCCCGTGCGTCGCCACTCGGTCGCCCCACACGTCAACATTGGTTGGTCACCTCCTTGCCACTCGGCCGCCCCGCGCGTCGCCACTCGGGGGGACACGCCCTCACTTCGGCCGCCCTGTGCATTGCCACTCGGTTAGTCACGTCCTCACTACTTGACCACTCTGCGCATCGCCACTCCATGTGACATGCCTTCACTTTGACCGCCCCGCGCATCGCCACATCCTCACCCCTCGGCCGCCCCGCGCGTCGTCACTCGGTTGCGCCCGTCTTCACCACTCGGCCGCCCCGCGCGTCGTCACTCTGTTGTGCACGTCTTCACCACTCGGCCGCCCCGCGCGTCGTCACTCGGTTGTGCACATCTTCACCACTCGGCCGCCCCGCATGTCACCACTCGGTTGTGCACGTCTTCACCACTCGACCGCCCCACGCGTCGCCACTCAGCCCACACACTAGCCTCTCCACTCGGGTTTCATGGCACGTCCACATCGGACCACTAGTCTATCTTCTTCGGGAGACATACAAGTGCCACCAAGTTTTTCCTTGCAGTTAACATACCCCGATCAGTCGGGAAGTACGTGTAATCTTACAAATAACCCTTTCTTGCAAAAGCTAACGGTCAACGTAAGAAGTACTACTGGAACGTTTACTCCCTGGAGTGTCCAGTGTTTTCTACAGTCGGCAGTTTCAAGGCCGAATTCATTCATCGTGCCGAGTGCACGAAGATTCGCTTGATTGATCCAGTTCCAGGTTGAATTTATTTATAGTGCCAAGCGCACGAAGATCAGTCCAACTGACTCAGCTCTAGGCTGAGCTTATTTACCATGCCAAGTGCTTGAAGATCCATCCGATTGACTCAATTTCAAACAAAGATATTTACCGTGTCGACTGCATGGAGGTTTACCAGGAGACTTAAACCCTCTACCAGACTCATCTAGTCCGATAGAGGCTCGGGGACTACACCCAGTGGGTGCACTCAGTGTGCCCCCACTGGAAGAGAACTCAGAAAGAAACATGTTGCTCGATGCAAGACCAGCTCCAGATCACTCGACCTCGGAGTCGGAGAAGAACAAGTTGGATCAGTACCAGCTAAGAAGATTTTTAGTTCTCTCAGACCCCCGCCGACTGCCCGCAGTCGACGGCGGTCTCGAGGACTACACCTAGTGGGTGCACTCAGCGTGCCCCCCACTAGAGTAATCTCCACTCGGTACGGCCTGACCAGTCCGAGTGATGAACAACAAACAAACAAGTTCTAAAGACTCCCGTCGAACTACCAAATTTTTTTTCTATAAGCTGAGTTTAACGCTCCTCTGTGGACCTGTTTTGAGCCTTCTTCTAGGACTCAAAGCATGAAACTCACAAGTTTGGATCTAGAACCGACTCGTATTGACGTTCCCCCGGGATAAGAATGGCATCTCTCCGAGAGAAGAGACCATGCGTCAATCTTGTTGATCGGATTTAATGATACACCCATACTCTGATCACGAGTTAACCTCTTCCGAGAGATGAACGAACCGCACCAAGTTGCTCCTCGGGGGCACTTATCCCAGATTAGTCGGGAAGCACAGTGCTAGAATCCATTGAGATTTTGTTCAAACCTTGGCTGTCTGAAAGTGTGATGATGGGTACCGATTATTTCTGTAATCACTCGGGCCAAATTGTGTCTTTCACAAACTCGTTCTACAAAATCACAACCGATTTGGGGGCTAATGTTGGAGACATACATAACAGGTAGGCCCACGAAGGGTCAAAGATCCTAAAACATGGGGTCCACATATCATATGAGCCCAGAGCGTCACTCGGACAATCGACAAACCATCCACTCGGATGACCATCAAGTCACTCGGAGCATAACACTCCACTCGACGAACTCATTCCACTCGGAGCACCTGATCTCATTCGGATATACATAGACCAACAGTCGGCAAGGCACTCGAAGCATCATCTTAGTAGCAGGCTGAGTTATGGCATTAACGACCCTAGTTTGTAACATAAGAGGTGAGGGGGTGGCGCACTCTATATAAGCCACCCCCACCACTAGACTTGGCAGACCCTCATTCTTCTCCTCCTAGCTCTGTCTCTCGTCACTAGTCTCAGGACTTAGCGCATGCATGGGGATCCACTCCTCTCTCTCTCACACGCATTGTAATCTCCGGATACATACTCAGATAAAACAAAGCCTCTCCGGAGCACGAGACGTAGGGTTGTTATCTCCACCGTGAGAGGCCCGAACTCGCTAAAACCATCGTGTCACCCATTTGCATCTCGATAGATCATGCTCCTTTACCCTATCCCTTATTATTGTCGGAATCGTTCCCACGACAAGGCGGGCCCAGGGGGGTAGGGTGCGCCCTCCACGCTTGTGGCCCACTAGTGAAGCCCCCTGGTGTGTTCTTAGTGCCAGAAATTCCCAAATATTCTATAAAAATTCATACTAAATTTTCAGGGCATTTGGAGAACTTTATTTTTGGGACTTTTTTTATTGCATGGATAATTCAGAAAACAGACAGAAAATACTAATTTTTGCTTTATTTAATCTAAATAACAGAAAGTAAAAAGTGGGTATAGAAAGTTGTGCATTCTAAATTCATCGTTCTCATGCTCATCAAAAGGAATTCATTAACAAACTTCTTCCGAATGACATGAAACCGGAGAATTTTCGAATAACACTAGGTTACCTCAATGGGGATATGCATGTCCCCAACAATAAGAATATCATATTCCTTTTTGACAGTAGGAAGAGGGAATTCAAAACCTCCAATAGTAATAGTTGGAATTTTTCCAATATATTCGATACTATGAACTTGAGGTTGTTTCTTCGGAAAGTGTATCATAAGCTTATTACCATTAATATGAAAAGTGACATTGCCTTTGTTGCAATCAATAATAGCCCCTGTAGTATTCAAAAAGGGTCTACCAAGGACAATCGACATACTGTCGTCTTCTGTAATATCGAGAATAACAAAGTCCGTTAAGATAGCAACGTTTGCAACCACAACTGGCACATCCTCACAAATACCGACGGGTATAGCAGCTGATTTATCAACCTTTGCAAAGAAATTCCAGTAGGTGTCAACTTATTCAATTCAAGTCTACGATAAAAGAGAATGGCATAACACTAACACCGACTCCAAGATCACATAAAGCAGTTTTAACATAGTTTCTTTTAATGGAGCATGGTATAGTTGGTACTCCTGGATCTCCAAGTTTCTTTGGTATTCCACCCTTAAAAGTATAATTAGCAAGCATGGTGGAAGTTTCAGCTTTCGGTATCTTTCTTTTATTTGGAACAATATCTTCCATATACTTAGCATAAGGATGCATTTTAAGCATATCAGTCAAAGGCATACACAAAAAGATAGGTCTAATCATTTCAGCAAAGCGTTCAAAATCCTCATCATCCTTTTTCTTGGATGGTTTAGGAGGAAAGGGCATGGGTTTATGAACCCATGGTTCTCTTTCTTTACCATGCTTCCTAGCAACGAAGTATCTTTTATCATAACGTTGATTCTTTGATTGTGGGTTATCAAGATCAACAACAGTTTCTATCTCCACATCATTATCATTACTAGGTTGAGCATCAACATGAACATCATCATTAACATTATCACTAGGTTCATGTTCATCACCAGATTGTGTCTCAGCATCAGAAATAGAAATATCATTTGGATTCTCAGGTGTATCTATAACAGGTTCACTAGAAGCATGCAAAGTCCTATCAGTTTTCTTCTTCTTTTTATTACTAGGACTAGGTGCATCAGTATTAATTATCTGAGAATCTTGCTCAACTCTCTTAGGATGGCCCTTAGGATACAGAGGTTCCTGTGTCATTTTACCACCTCTAGTCATAACCCTAACAAAATTATCATTGTTCTTACTATTCAACTCATTAAGAAAATCATCCTGTGCCTTAAGTACTTGTTCTACTTGAGTTCTAACCATGGAAGCATGCTTACTAATAAGCTTAAGATCATTAACAGTTTTACTCATATAATCACCAAAGCAATCAAGCATGTGAGCATTACGTTTCAATTGTCTACTAACATAAGCATTGAAGTTTTCCTGTTTAACAATAAAATTATCAAAATCATCCAAACATTGACTAGCAAACTTATTATGAGGAATATCACCTTCATCAAATATGTAGAGAGAATTTACCTCTACTACATGTGTCGGGTTATCAAGACCATGTATTTCTTTAATAGGCGGTAGAGTCTTATCATCTTCAGCTTTAATACCTTTTTCTTTCATAGATTTCTTTTCCTCTTTCATATCTCCAGGACTGAGAAATAGAATACCCCTTTTTTTCGGAGTTGGCTTAGGAGTTGGTTGGAAGTGTGTCCAATCATTATCATTACTCAATATATTATTCAATAGCAATTCAGCTTGCACAACAGGTCGTTCCCTGAAAATACAACCAACACAACTATCTAGGTGATCCCTAGAAGCATCAGTTAGTCCATTATAAAAGATATCAAGTATTTAATTTTTCTTGAGAGGATGATCAGGCAAAGCATTAAGTAATTGGAGAAGCCTCCCCCAAGCTTGTGGGAGACTCTCTCCTTCAATTTGCACAAAGTTAAATATTTCCTTTAAAGCAGCTTGTTTCGTATGAGCAGGGAAATATTTTTTAGAGAAGTAGTAAATCATATCCTGGGGACTACGCACACAACTAGGAGCAAAAGAATTAAACCATAACTTAGCATCACCCTTTAATGAGAAAGGAAACAACTTAAGAATATAATAATAGCGTATTTTTTCCTCATGAGCAAATAGGGTGGCTATATCATTCAATTTAGTAAGATGTGCCACAACAGTGTTAGATTCATAACCCAAAGTAATTAACTCAGGATCGACAGAGAATTCATAGTCCTTATTAGTAACAAAGATAGGTGAAGTAGCAAACTTAGGATCATATTGCATTCTAGCATTCAAAGACTTTTCTTTTAGCTTAGCTAACAATTTCTTAAGATCATCTCTATCATTACAAGCAAAAATGTCTCTAGCAGTTTCTTCATCCATAATATAACCCTCAGGTACAATAGGCAATTCATATCTAGGGGGAGAATCATAATCTTCAGTTTCAATAATATCATCAATTTCAGTAATTTCATTCTCTCTAACCCTAGCAAGTTGTTCATCAAGAAATTCACCTAGTGGCACACTATTATCAAGAAGAGAAGTAGTTTTATCATAAGCATCATGCATAGTAGAAGTGGCATCATCAATAACATGCGACATATCGGAATCAATAGCAGGTGTAGGTGTCGCAAATTTACTCAAAACCGAAGGCGAATCAAGTGCAGAGCTAGATGGTAGTTCCTTACCTCCCCTCGTAGTTGAGGGATAGATCTTGGTTCTAGTATCTTTCAAATTCTTCATAGTGATCAGCAGATATAAATCGCAAGTGACTCAAAGAATAGAGCTATGCTCCCCGACAATGGCGCCATAAAAAGGTCTTCATAACCCACAAGTATAGGGGATCGCAACAATTTTCGAGGGTAGAGTATTCAACCCAAATTTATTGATTCGACAGAAGGGGAGCCAAAGAATATTCTCAATTATTAGCAACTGAGTTGTCAATTCAACCACACCCGAAAGACTTAATATCTGCAGCAAAGTATTTAGTAGCAAAGTAGTATGGAAGTAACGGTAACAGTGGCAAAAGTAACAGTAGCAGTTTTGTAGCAATCGTAACAGTAGCAACGGAAAAGTAACTTAGCAAAGATCAGTATGAAAAGAACTCATAGGAAATGGATCAATGATGGATAATTATGTCAGATGGCATTCATCATGCAACAGTTATAACATAGAGTGACACAGAACTAGCTCCAATTCATCAATATACTGTAGGCACGTATTTCGAATATAGCCATACGTGCTTATGGAAAAGAACTTGCATGACATATTTTGTCCTACCCTCCCGTGGCAACGCGGTCCTATTGGAAACTAAGGGATATTAAGGCCTCCTTTTAATAGAGAACCGGACCAAAGCATTAGCACTTAGTGAATACATGAACTCCTCAAACTACGGTCATCACCGGGAAGTGTCCCGACTATTGTCACTCCGGGGTTGCCGGATCATAACACGTAGTAGGTGACTATAACTTGCAAGATAGGATCAAGAACACAAATATATTCATGAAAACACAATAGGTTCAGATCTGAAATCATGGCACTCAGGCCCTAGTGACAAGCATTAAGCATAGCAAAGTCATAGCAACATCAATCTTAGAACATAGTGGATACTAGGGAGCAAACCCTAACAAAACTAACTCGATTACATGGTAAATCTCATCTAACCCATCATGGTCCAGCAAGCCTACAATGGGATTACTCATGCACGGCGGTGAGCATCATGAAATTGGTGATGGAGGATGGTTGATGATGATGATGGCGACGATTTCCCCTCTCCAGAGCCCAAAACGGACTCCAGATCTGCCCTCCCGAGGAAGAACAGGAGGTGCCGGCGGCTCTGTATCATAAAACATGATGAATCCTTCTCTCTGATTTTTTTCTCCCCGAACGTGAATATATGGAGTTGGAGTTGAGGTCGGTGGAGCTTCGTGGGGCCCAAAAGCCAGGGGGCGCTCACACGGGGGTAGGGCGCGCCCCCACCCTTGTGGACAGGTGGTGGGTCCCCTCTGGTTGATTCTTTCACAAATATTTTTTATTTATTCCAAAAATATTCTCCGTGGATTTTCAAGTCATTCCGAGAAATTTTATTTCTGCATAAAAATAACACCATGGCAATTCTGCTGAAAACAGCGTCAGTCCGGGTTAGTTCCATTCAAATCATGCAAATTAGAGTCCAAAACAAAGGCAAAAGAGTTTGGAAAAGTAGATACGATGGAGACATATCACCTGTGCTGTCGTAGAAGTGTTCCATGACAATACTGAAATTACCATCACGGAAGTGTCCACTTCCATGACGATAAATGACGCGTCATGAAAGTGCTTTAGTCAAGGGTAACCAACATGTGGCATCCACCATAATTGGTCGGTGTTAAGCTATCAGATCCGATTTTGGAACCTGTTAATAGCAATGACCAATGGTGATTTTCCACATGTAAAATTCTCATTGGCCGGAGGAAACACGTGTCGGCTGTGTGATAGGCTAGATGTCGTCCATCCAATGGAGGAAACGTGCCTATGATACGTCGACACGTGGCAGAGCCCAACAGAGGCCCATATAGGTTAAAAAGGCCGGCCTAGTCAAAGGCCCGTACGATTTACTCAGGTACTAGTGAGCTGGCCCACTAATAGCCTGCTTAAACATGGCCCATTTACGGCCCACCACCAGATCTGGCCCGTTAATTGTTTACCACGTCTTTGGGCCCAATTATGGCCCAGTGAGATTTTGGCTTGTTAGAGGCCCGATGTAGACATGGGCCCATTTTAGCCCGGTGTGTCTTTCGGCCTGGTAATGGCATGTGCTGCCCATGGGCCATATATGGTCCAACGTGACATTAGGCCCACTAACGGCCCGGGATCAACACTACAAAAAAATACACTTTCGTGATGATATGTGTTTGTCACAGTAGGTCACGTTTTCTGTCATGCATGTACATCCATGACGATTTTATGATAGAATCAAGATAGTCATACCTGTGCTTTCGTAGAAGTGTTCCATGACATTACCAAAATTATCATCACGGAAGTGTCCACTTCCATGACGATAAATCGCGCGTCATAGAAGTGCTTTCGTCAAGGGTGACCGACACGTGGCATCCACCGTAATGGAACGCCGTTAAGCTATCGGGTCTGGTTTTGGATCCGATAACCCGTTAACAGCCCCGACCAATGGGGATTTTCCACGTGTAAAATCATCATTGGCTGGAGGAAACACGTGTCGGCTCACCGTTGGGACAGATGTCATCCACTCATTGGACCGAAGGCGCCTATGATACGTCGACACGTGGCACGGCCCAACAGAGGCCCATTCCTGTGAAAAGGCCGGCCCGTTTGACTTTGTCAAAAGGTGGCGTCCCGGCCCACGGAAAGCCTGTTAACGACTTGTTCGCATATAGCACATTTACAGCCCGCTAACCCAGGGCCCGTTACGACCTATCCGAATTAGGCCCAGTAGCGTCATCTGGGTCGTCCAATATGATTCCAGCCCGTTTTAAGTTCCGGCCCATGTATGGCCCATGATGTCTTTCGGCCCATATGAGGCCCTTTGTAACTCTTGGCCCATTAACGGCCCGTGGTGAAACTGGCTCGTAATGAACAGTGTATCACTTTATACCCATTAACGGCCCATTAATCCATTGGGCCGTTTGCAGCCCATGCTATCTTTCGGCCTTCTCAGGGCCCATTTATTACTAGGCTCATTTCCAGCATTCGGTTACTTATGGCCCGTTACTGTCATTTTCTACTTGTGGGCCAAATTCAGCCCGTGGTTACAGTCGGCCCGTTTGTGGCCCGTTAATACGTTGGGCCATTTTCATAGCGTCATCAAATACGACCTATTAATGATGGCCCATTATGGTTGGCCCATGAATGGACGATTCCAACTCTAGCCCATTTACGGCCATAATGCGGTTTGTTATTGGCCCATGTTTGGCCAATCGATCATACGGCCCGTATAAGGCCCATTGATGATACGGCCCGTAGAAGGCCCACTGTTTCTACGACCCGTAGAAGGCCCATTGTTTCTACGGCCTGTAGAAGGCCCATTGTTTCTATGGCCCGTAGGAGGCCCAGTGTCACTACAGTAAATATGTAGCCCATGGTTATCATGAGCTAGTTTAAAAAAATAGGTTATTGCGGCCACTAGCAAATTGCGGAAAAAGAACTGCACTGACTACAAGCAAACAAATAAACAAGACAACAAGGAAATAAATAAGAAAGCAACTTATGCTAGGCTATCATGGCTATTACACATATTACATCCACTTGGCATCAAAGTTCGCCATCAGTGCAAATAAACGCGCCGACAAAAGAATATACAAAACTGAGAGCACTTCAGAAGGCACTAGGCCTGGCCAGGTCGGGCCCCACAAATAGCCGAAGAAGCTAATTAGACCTCAGTTGTGTCCACGATAAATGCTTCATCCCTAGCTGTATGGCACGATAGTGCGCAAGGCAGTCGTCTGGCATCTTCATTACATCTTTGACTTCAAGTCAGAGATGAGCTGAAGCAAGCCTTTCCGCTTTAAGTTGAGACTGAGGAAGTCGAACTGATTGAAGCAGCGACTATACAGAGGTTGTCTCACACCTGCTAGTGAGTAGCTTCAACTCACTGTCTTCATCAAGACAGGACCTTGGGGTCATCTCGCAGTCCTCAAGATGGTTTGGCTCACTATCTTCCTTAAAGTTCTGCCTGGCATAAGAGATACGACTTTGAAAGAGAAACAAGGAGACACAGGTTTCACAATTATATAAGCAAATAAATAGATCTATTCTGCATAAGGAACATGTTTTTACAACTACAATTTAAAACTGGTAGTTGTTGCAAACATCCAATTAGATGTAAATAGCAAAGTAAACAGCAGTGGAGGAAATGATGCCTATCCAAATCTATACTAGAAAAAAGTTTGAAGGCTTGAGAAGGATGAACTTACATTACATGTTAACACGGGCTGGACAAAGCCCTTCTCCATGTTGATGGAAGGATAATTCAATAAATTCCCCAAAGAAAATTCTTTATAAGCGTTGCCATTATTCTACATTTTGCAAAGAGTAAATATAGATCAAATAATATTGGAAGAAACAGAGGATAATGAAGCTCAGGTGCAGACTGATGATACATAATCAAATAGCAATTAATTAAGTACAGCGTTACAAGGCAAAAGGGCGAGAGATACTGACAAGAGCAATGCAGAGCCCAGTATTGTTGTGAGATCGTATGATCCTTTGAGCAAGGAGATTCATCTAAAATTAGTTTTCATACAAGAGAGAAGGTAAGGCACATGCAGAAATTTAGGAGTTCATATTTTGAATTGATATCATAGACAGTACCTGACGCTGGGCTCTCATCAGTTCTAGTAGGGGTTTGGCCACTGGAGTAGGGGTAAAGTGTGGTACAGTTGGGCCTGTGTTTTCTGTGGCTGCTGATCTATCTGATTTAACAGGTATCACTACTTTTTCCAAATATCTAGTTTGTACTCGTGGAGGATCTGCACTCACCCTCTTCCTTTTGGACATCTATTACGAAAGAACAACATTTGACTGGAAAAACATAGTATGACGACACATGGAATAGGTACAGAAAATGGATAGGTATGGCATATACTCATATATGATGCTTAAACTAAGCAGATGGTGTAACAAAGTAGAAGTAATGCAAGAGGTTAGATGCAAAATATGTGCGACCAATACATCCTTGCCAAGTTAGAGCAAGCACCTTGATGGGTGAATAAGATATGCCATCCTCCACCATGCCAAGTTTGTTAGCCAGTGGATTGTTACGCAATATTCCTCTTGTGCGCCCATTCTCATATTCATTTTGATAATGTTCAATATCTGACATGCATGAAAACATAAAAACAAGTGATATTATCTTTGTAATGCAGAAGTGATTCTAATCCAGTACTGCCTCCCTGTAAACCCCTTTGTGCTATCTCTGCAATTCTTTTAAGAGATGCCATGCATGCTGTAATTTGGTGTGTGCATTAATATAACGTGTCCTACTACTCAAAATATGAGAGCTCCAGAAGTGATGACACTTCGCAGATGATAGCTTCAACATATTGTAAAGAAGAACAGGTCGACCTGACCTGACAGATTCAAAATATACTAAGGGAGAACAACTCGACCTAACCAGTCGACCGCAAGAGAAGAGGATCATCTTAAAGATGAGCAGAAGAGCAAGTAGATTGAAGATATTACAAGTCTTTCGATACAATGTCGGTTGGCCACCCATGATGAACCAGAGCGCACAGAGAAATACTATTCCTTCCGGTCTCTCCATATGTGGCTCACATGCATTTCGAAACTAAAGTAGGAACATTTAGCTGACTAATTAAACATCTCTCAGTTTTACTAATATCAGCATAATATAGATTTGAATTTGTACAACTAAGCTTGTTTAGCTCGATGGGTGGAGCAGTGCTATTACGACACAAACCACGTAGGCTGATCGTGGTCATCATAAAATGGGGAAACTGTAAGCATGATGCCCACACCCCCCACCGTGGCAGTGGGATGGCAGATCTGAAGCTGCAAACTGCGCAAAGGGTAGTTAGCAACCGATCTTTGCTTTGAAATAACAACTAAGATTTGGTATGGACAAGAAAGTACAGTCAACAAGTGACAAAGAAATGCAATTCTGTTGTCTCTCTATATGTCGCGACATGCATTTGGAAACTCAAGTGGGACCTTTAGCTAACCAATTAAATGTGTCTGTTAACTAATATCAGTATCATATCACAATCATATATGAACAACTAAGCTTTGGAATTTTGAGTGTTGTGTTGTTTAGCTTTAAGGGTGGAGTAATGCTAGTACGACAGAAAGCACCTACGCAGATCATAGTAGAGTAGATAAAAGGGGGAAACCCTAAGCATCAAGAGTAAAATCAAGAAAGTGGAACTAGCTGGACTAGTGGGTGGCACACATGCTTTTCAAAACGAATATAGGAACATTAGGTGACCAATTAAACATTCTCTGTTTTAGTGATATGAGCATCATATCAGATTCGTATTTCAACACGTAAGCTTTGGGTTGAGGTCTTGAGGAGCAGTGCTAGCACGACACGAAGCACCTACGATGATGGTAGTGAATATAAAGGGGGGAAACCATAAGCTTTACGAGTATAGTGCCCGTGCCATGGCAGATCTGAAGGTGCAAACCGGACAAAGCTACTTCGCAACCAATGTTTGCTTTCAACTAGCCACTACGATTTGGTACGGAAAAGAAAAGTACAGTAAACAAATTACGATCTATTTTCCGGGTGAGATCAATAACTTAAGCACAGATGGAAGAGTACCACCTCTCTTGCGACGCCGTGTAGGCCTCTGCTGATACGTTGAGGGTGCTACGGGTGCGATGGCTGTCGGCGGTGGGGAAGAAGACTTTAGACGGCAGATGGCCGGGTCGGGGGATAAATCCCGTTGCCGTGGATGAGGCGGTCGTAGGAGTGGCAACGGCAAGGTGGACGACGGCGCCGACGAAGCAAGAGGACGCGATGAAAGGATCCTGGTCCAGCGCCATGGATGAGAGACGCCCATCTCTTGGAGTGGACGATGAGGTAGGGGTAGCGGCTCCGGCAAGGTGGAGGATGGGGTGGTGGACGGAGGAGGCTGGCCGCAGTGGGGAGGTTGTCGTGGCGCCGACGGTGTATGAATGGGGAAATGGAGGGGGAGGGGGGATCTCAAACTTTGGGACGCGCTTCTCTGAAATGTGGGAAAGTTACAAACTTATCCCCCGTTTAAAATTTTGGACATCACGTCGGTTGGGGATAGGACGGTAATCTCGCATCTCCCAAATATTTGCCGGTAACTATTTCGGGCGAGGAGAAGGTGTTTTGCCGCCCACGGTTGGCGCCCACGGTGTATGAACGGGGCTGACAGGTAGGGCGGTTGTGTCACGTCTAAGGGAAGTTACACATCTGCCCCTATTTAAAATATTAGCCTACATCGATTTCGGATGAGGAGAGTTTGTTTTGCCGCCCATCGTGTATGAATGGGGAAATGGAGGGAGAGACACATGTCTTTCGGACGAGGTTGAATCAAATGTGTTTTGCCGTCCACGTTTGGCGCCCACCGTGTCTGAATGGGCTCAGAGGCCGTCGTGTCACATCTGATTGAAGTTACTAGTCTACCCCTATCGACAGCAGTGTAAATCCGGTCGATAAGGATGTCAAGTGTCAGGGGTAGACAGTAATATCCATCTCGCAAACACTTGCTTCGGGCAGCCCACAAACTGTAGTGGGTGTTTAGCCGCTTCGTTCAAAACTTGGGAGGATTAGCATTCACGTTTGCCCCGGGCCCTGGCAAACTAAATTCAAATCCAATTTGTATTCGATTACGAATATCCACAGATAATTTTACGTTTTGTTATTTATTTCTTCAAAACCACAACAAAGATTTATTCCACCTTTATATATGATTATGATTTAGAAATGTCATGATCTTCGAATTCAGTAGGTTGGATACACTTTGAGTCAAACAGTTATTTCATCCAATACAATATGCTCACATGAAAAACAGTTCACCTTATGTCAATCATACAAGTACTGAGGATTACCTCGCCTAAAAAATTCGGATCATTACAACACATGGACAACATAGGGGGTCTTACAACATAATCCATTCAGAGACATGACACAACATGCAAGTACAATAATCTAATGACAATTTCAACTGGTATCTAAAGAAGAACCGAGATTACCCCGGGCTTCAGATAGCAGAAACAGCAGGACCTCCTCCGTCTTCAAATGCAACATTCTTACTTCCTCCAATTCTTGGGTTGCTTGCATAATGCGTGCGCTAATTGCATAATTTCCAGCCTCAAGATAAAGATTACCTCATTCATGGCAGCCACACCATCTCTTTCTGCCTCTAGTAGAGCCTCAAGAACTATAATATCTGTGCTCAGAGTCCTCTCCGGCGGTGTTGCCTCTGAACTGCTACCATCTGGTAACATGGATGGCGCACTGCTTCCACAAATAGATTCTGGGGTTGTACATTGTGTCCTAGTGTGAACGGCATCCTGAAAGGTTTCCGTTGGACATAAGTAACAGATAGTTATCGCATGATCCAGGCAGTAAGCTTACATGGTAAACGACATATGAATTATTGCCGAGCATGGCAAGCTATATTTAAATGGTTCGAAGTAGCATCAGCCGAAAAGAAATTAAAATGGTAAGATGAAACTAGGGATGTAAGTGGCAAATAAACGACATCCGCCAGTCCCATCTAGTTAGTTTTTGCTAGCTCCCCAGTTCATTTTCCTCAAAAAGCAAAAACTTTTTTGAACTATCATACCACTAGTGGACTTTAATCGATTAAACGGGACCCAGTTGACATCCCTAGTTGAAAGGGAGTGTACCACCGCTATATTTAAGTTGCCATGGCATCTAAGCAGTTGAAATAATCTGAGAAAGCACTTAACAGTGTGGCCTCATATAAACTACAAAGACAATCTTGTGATGAAGTTCAGAGGAAAAGTTAAGGACTCAAATGAACTAGGCATGCATTTCTTTACAATAGTACATCAGGCACTGCTGACATATTGTCCAACTCAGGTATAGCGTAACAAGTAACAAACAAGCATTCGAATCAAGCAATACAGCAAAGCAGACAACTGAACTATTTGTAATTCTGTAGGATTACAGGTTGAGGGCACAAGCCAAGGAAGCAACCCACTCGCATTACATTTCACATGTACTAAAACACACTGGCTTACCATATGTTGCTGTGAAGCCTCGCTGCTATTGCAATGTTCTTTGGGGATATCGTCAGCATCCCGTGGTTGCAAATCTAGTTGTTGTAGTTTATTCTGCACCCTCTATTTAGGTAAAATTAATTTTAATCGCATGCACTGTTCCGAATTGATCATCAATGGTTCATCTAAACTAATGAAACAAGGGTGTGTGCATACACGACAATATATCTGCTTCCCTCTATTTTTATGCTTGTTCGAGGTGCCAGCCCCAAAAGAACAAATATTTTGCTTGATGGGGTTGGCAGCTCCATAATTAATAGAAGCATCAAATTAGTCATGCAACTTGGGAAGATCAAGAACACACAAACAAGTAATGAACAGAGGCTCGGAGCAGTGATGTAATAGCTAGCATCAGAAAATGTAGGGTAAAACGAACAAAAAGCAGCGGAACCACATGCTAGTTTGCTAATGTGTAATTAAGCATGGAGAACATTGAGCAGTCTGATGGAACCAACAGGTGGCATCAGAACAACACCATGTCGGTGGGAACGACACCTATGGGATCAACGGAATCCCTACTGTGGTCGGCGGGCGCGGGGTTGTGAGAAGAGCAGGTCCAAGAGCTAGCACAAAGGTCGTTTACCCAAGTTCGGGTCGCGGAGACGCGTAATACCCTAGTACTGCTTTGGTGTGTATCAGCGTTCTTGAACTAGCTATCGAGCGTCACTTTCCCAAAGAGCCGAATCCCTCTCCAGTACGCCTCGGGCCTCCTTTTATAGTCGAAGGAGGCGCTACAGTGGCACACAGGAGGTGGAAAGGGTATAGTGTACAAGCTTATCGCTTGTTATTATGGGTCAAAATGCATTAAATGCGCCCCTGAGGTGTCCCCCTCGCTTTATCGCTGTCTCACCCTGCTTTGATGCGCGTCCAGGCCAGTGAGGCGGGCAGGCTGCTACGGTGGCGCGGTGGCTGCGTCTTCACGAAGATCTACATGCCACCACGCAGGTGCTTGCTGAGTTGTCCTCGGGACCGCGCGTCGCCACGCAGGTGCCCGCCTGGCTGGCTGGGCTGGCAGCTGCATGGGAATGGCGGTGGGGTCTTGGCGCGCGCGGGCCTGGCCGCGGCCTCGTTGACGTCCTCGGCAAGGGTCTTGTCGGGGGCCCCGGCAAGGGTCTTGCCGCGGCACCGCGGTCGTCCCCGGCAAGGATGCTGCCGGAGGTCTCCTCTTCTAGTCCTCATCTGATATTATGTGTGTTAATGATCTTCACAAAGATCTACATGCCACCATGGGGGTGCCTCCCGAGCCTCGGTTCCAATGTGGTCGATGGTGTTGGAAAACCTCGGGTTCAAGGGTGGCGCGCTCCGCTGGCGTTGGGTGAGTCGCCCCGGAAAGGTCCTTGCCGGGGCCGTGGAGGCCACCCCGGCAAGGGTCTTGCCGGGGGAATCCACCTCGCCCTCTTGCTCTTCATGTCTCTGTCTTGGCGTTGCTCTGACCGTCTTGTGGCCTTGGCTTCTCTGCCCTGCTTAGTGTGGCCATAGGTGCGGATCTGACCACCCGTGCACAGGTAAAGGGGTGCAAAGTAGAGCCCCTACTTCTGTACACCGACAGGAGCCCCCGGGCCTGGGCCACACATAAGCGCGACGCGTTGTTGGGCTAGGCCCAGAACGGTGCGCGGGCAGGCGGGGTCAATTTTTACCGCGGTAATTTTTCCACCCGCCGCGCTTCCCCACGACCTGTATTAAATGCGCGATGTGGAGAGCCGCGCGTGACGTGGGGGGCATGCGTGGGGCGCCTGCTGTACGTTGGCATCACGTCACAGGAAATGGTAAGGAGGCAGCCCGTGCCTTCCCCATAAAAAGGGATAACCGCGGGCGCGCTGCTCATTTACCCTCTGCGCTTTCCCCAATCTTGGCACTGCCGTCCCCATCTTCTTCCTCCTCGAGCTCGCCTCTGCTCCTTTCCACTGCGGCCCCATCGCTCTCGGTCTTCTGCCTTCGCCCAGCCGCCATGGCGCCCAAGACCGTCAAGGGAAAGAGCAAAGGGGCGGTCAAGGATGTCGTGGAGAAGGAGGTGCCGGAGAAAGAGGCGGTGGTGCGGCGGGCACAGTTTACCTACTTCTCCCCGTTGTCGGTCGACGTGTTCCATCTCAAGGACGTCTTCAGGCCCTTGTGGGCGGCGAAGACGACGGGGCACCCCGCCACGCGCATCATCGCCGCTGACTGCGGCGAGGTCAGCCCCAATCGGTACCCCTTCTTCGTTGATTTCTTCTTCTGCGGGCTCTGCCCCCCTTTTTCCGATTTCTTCAACGACGTTATGTGCACCTTCGGCTTCCGTCTCCTGGACCTAACGCCGAACGCCGTGGCACACATGGTGCTCTTCGCCCACCTCTGCGAGGGCTTCGTCGGAGTTCTTCCCAGCACGGCGCTCTTCCGCCACTACTTCTCCCCTCACCTCCAGCCAGGGGCACCCTCTCCGGGAGCATCTCCTGGATCCCGAGGGCCCAAGGGAGGGGTACATATCCAGAGGGTGCCCACAAGGAGAGGTGGGAAGAGTGGCGGGGCCGGTGGTGCTGGATCGAGGAGGAGAATCCGCCGGAGTACTGTCGGGTTCGCCGGAGCCCGCCGCTTCGCGGCGACAACTGGAGCGACATCGATGCCGATGACGCGAAGCTCCCGATTGCCGTTGCCAGGATCCATCATATCACCATGGCTGGCTCACCCTTGAGATGATCGGGGCGGACTTCATCCGCCGCCGAATCGCCCCGTTGCACAACAAGGGGAGGCCGGCCTGGCTTTTCAGGAATGCGGCCGACATCATGAGGCTCCGCCCCGGCCTGAAGCACAACTTCACGGTGATGGGGAACGACCATCACTGCCAGAGGACCGGCAGGGCCGCGAAGGCCGGCAAGGCCATCAAGGGGCCCCTATTTGGGTTGCCGCCGGGCATGTTCCCGCTGAGCAACAACACGTGCCAGACCGCCATCCTCAAGATGATGCCGGTCTTCAACACGCACGGCCTCGACCCGTCCTGGGTCGCGCCCCCGGCACGCGAGGTGCAGGAGTTCTTCGACAACTTGTCGGAGGACTTCGAGCGTGAGGAGTCGCTGCTCATCGTGGAGACCACCCAGGCGGAGATCAACTACATCGCCGCTAGGGTGGCGGAGGCACAGCTCGCCATGGAGGTCGGCAGTGCTGGCGGCGTGGCCGCGG
The DNA here is from genome assembly GCF_018294505.1 of Triticum aestivum. Classification (NCBI taxonomy): domain Eukaryota; kingdom Viridiplantae; phylum Streptophyta; class Magnoliopsida; order Poales; family Poaceae; genus Triticum; species Triticum aestivum. Next base: position 212,709,681 of record NC_057796.1, read on the forward strand.
AGGAGATAGAGCTCGCCTAGTGGGTGAAGGCCGCCGGGAAGGCCAGTGCCGCCAACACCGGGGCCCCTCTCGTTGAGGATGCGGGCGAGGAGGCGACCGAGGGAGAGGCTGAGTCCGACGATCCCCCGGCCACGGGAAGAGGGCGTGTCCTGCGGCGGGCCAGCTCTGGCGAGCCGGTCTGGCCCCGGAGGACTGAGCCGCGGCAAGGGGCCCAGGGGGAGCCCGTGCGCCAGACGAGGGCCGCAATGGTAAAGAAGGCGGCGAAGAAGAAAGCGACTGCTTCTTCTTCGTCCAAGTGCCACCGGACCCCATCCCCCTCTCCTCCTCGCGCAGACGTTGACACAGGGGTCATCTTCAATCTTGGGTCCCTCAGCCCAAAGAGGAAGCGGAAGGCAGCGGAAGAGGAGGTGGAGGACGAGTAAGTGTCTGCCCTTCCCCACCTCCATTCTTCGTGCCACCCTTCTTGACTTGTCTTTGTCTTCGTAGTGATGGGGAGACACTGGCCCAAAGGGTGGCGAAGAGGGCCAGGGCGTCGGCAGGGGACCAACCCCCGGCGGGCGCTTCGCACACACCGGTGGTGGAGGTCAGCTCGGACAGCAGCCCCCGGCTTAGCCCCCAACGTGAGTTCACCATCCGCTCCTTGTCAATGCATGCCAGGGTATGGCTTCTTGGCGCTGACCTTGCCATGGCTGCAGGAGGAGGACGGCAGCGGGAGGAGCCACCGAGGGCCGCCTCCAACACACCGTCCCCATCAATCACACCGCCCCGAGGGGCGTCCCCGGCAAGGGCACCAAGCGCCGAGCTCGTGTGCATGGAGGAGGAGGAGGTGGACTTGGGCGCTGGTGGCTGCGTCCCGACAACAGACGTTGGCGAGGAGGGGGCCACTTCTTCTCAGCCCGGCACGGGTAAGCCACCTGTTTCCCTTCTTTCTTCTTTGAATCTTGATCTTGGCCCTGCCTCATTCTCCCTTTCGGCATCCAGATCCCCCCGGCGGACCAGGAGGACACCGACACCATCATCATGGAGGTTGCCCAGGATGCCGTGGCCAAGGCCGACAAGGTCGCCGCCGAGGAGGCCGCCGAGGACACCGCCAAGGGGCCTGCCGGAGGGACCGAGGAGGCTGCCGCCGAGGAGGCCGGCAAGGGGCCTGCCGAGGAGGCCGGCAAGGGGCCTGCCGGGGAGGCTGGCAAGGGCACTGCCGAGGAGGAGGAGGTAGTCGACGATCAACCTTCCTCCTCCGCTGCCTCTGGCTCGACCAGGTACCTGAAGGTGGGCGATGACCTGTTCGTCCACCTCCCAAGGACGGCGGGCACCAGGGCGCCGGCCGAGGGGGAGGTGTTCGACGACGAGGTGCTCACCGCCGCCGGGCTCGAGGTTGTCGATGAACCGAGCACTGGTGGCGGCGGCACCCAGGAGGAGCAGCTCCTCCGGGCTATGGGCACCAGCTTCTGGAAGCTCCAGGCGCTCCATCGCGCCCGCCTGGACAAGGCGAAGTCCAGGGAGGCGGCGGCGGGCAAAGCGGAGGTGAACCTCGGGGAGCGCATCACCAAGGCGCAGGCCTGGTTCCGCCAGGCCCACGAGGAGCTGAAGGCCGCTCAAGGCCAGCTGGCCGCGCGTCAGCAGGAGCTCCTCTTGAAGTAGGCTGACATCAAGAAGGCCCAGGAGGCGGCGAGGGAAGAAGCCGCCCAAGCCGAGGCCGCCCGGTCCCAGCGCCAGGCCGAGCTAGACTCCCAAGAGGAGGATCTCATTGCTCGCGAGGCGGCTGTCGCCACCACACTCTGCGGCAAGGACGAGGAGGTCGCGGGGCTCGTCGGGCAGCGGACCCAGGAGCTAGAGCGGAAGCACAAAGAAGCACTTGATGCTCAAGCTTTGGCCCACGACGACAAGGTGAAGGAGCTGGAGGCGGAGCGGGATGGCCTGAAAACCAGGGCCGATCAGCTGGCGAAGGAGAAGGACTCGGTCAACTGTGCCTTGACACAGGCGCAGAGCACGGTCTTCGAGAAGGCCGAGCTGATCACCCATGCCAACGACTCCATCCAGGACCTGAAGCTGAAGCTGGAGGGTCTTGAGAAGATGCTTTCGGAGGCCAAAGCCCAGGAGGAGGCCCTAACCAAGGGCTTGGAGACGGAGAAGCAGCTGTGGAAGAACGATGCCGCCACTCACGAGGATTTCGTGAAGGACAAGAACCTTTGGATCAGCCGCCTCGTCGACGTCGCCAATAGGATCACCGAGAAGCTGGCTGACATGGGGATGTCGGACGTGAGGTACACCCCAAAGCCGAACGTGAGCCCCAACGCCAGGCTGACCCTGTTCTTCGAGGGTGTTCTTGGAGCCTTGGAGAAGTTTCGCTCTAACAGAGCGAGCTCGCTGGCCAACGAGGCCCGGCAGCTTTGCCGGGATGCCTTGACCAAGCTTCTCACCAAGTTGGCCCACTGGTATCCCGACTTCGACCTCGATTTTGTTATCATTGCCTCAGTCTCTAGACATATCACACACGCACACTATCTCTCTCTCTCGCAAACACGCTCAACAAGGGTTTCCCCATGAATAACTTACCGTCTATTCATCAATAGTCGTGGCAGTACGGCGAACACGAGACGTGAAAAATAACAAATCTACATGTGCTTAGACCACCTAGTATGACTACTAGGACTAGAGCAAGCCAAAAAGCGCGCCGCCGTCACCCCCTCCTTATCGGCGACGGGAAAACCTTTGTTTTACACAGTCGAGAAGTCATTGTGCTAAGGCCCCACATGCTGAGGCGTTGAATAGAATGTAGATGTTAGTTTACGGAAACAAGTATCGATAATACGTTTGTATCTCCGTACTTATATTTCTTCTCTTATAAAAAACCGAGTTGGTGATGATGGTATGCGTGCCATCTTGCAATGCACCCAAGGACAAAGATTTTATTTTTCAACCAATTTATATGCATTGGAGCATGTGCATGTAGTTCAAATTTGAATTATGCACATAAAATCCTAGAAAACCTAGTTAATGTATAAAAATGTCCAAACGAACCCCGAAAAATTGCAGAATTTAACACAACACTCATGTTGTTCTATGCTGACACTAGAAAATTTTTGAAAGCAATAAGAGGCAGCGGATATCGTTTCGTACCCGAAGGTGGGACATTCCTACCGAAACCATCAGGCTTGTTGTGAGAAGCTCTGGTTTGTGAGAAGCTTATACCCAAACCTGCTCCAAATGGGACAAAAAGATTACCACGGCATGTCGATGCCGCTCCATGATAGCATGCCAAGTTTCATGAATTTCAGACGAGTTCTGGATTTACTAGATTTGGAAAACAAGGAATCTCAATGTTTGCGGCCGAGTAACGGTGGCAGGGTGTTTAACATTCATTCCCATTTCTTGCATGGGACCTAAGCATGCAACCAAGGACAAAAATTTGATTTTTCAACCAATTTATATGCATTAGAGCGTGTGCATGTAGTTCAAATTTGAATTATGCACATAAATGCATCGAAAACTCAATTAATGCATAAAAAATGTCCAAACGAACCCCGAAAAATCCAAAAAGTTGACACAACACTCCTATTGTTCTATGTTGACACTAGAAAAAATTTGAAAGCAATAAGAGGCAGCGAATATCATTTCATCCCCACAGGTGGGACGTTCCCTACCGAAACCATCAGGCTTGTTGTGAGAACCTTTTGTTTGTGAGAAGCATATCCCCAAACCTGCCCCAAATGGGATAATATTTTTATCACGGCATGTTGATGCCACTCCATGATAGCATGCCAAGTTTCATGAATTTCAGACGAGTTTTGGATTTACTAGAATTTAACAACCAGGAATCTCAATGTTTGCGGCCGAGTGACGGTGGCAGGGTGTTTGACATTCATTCCCATTTCTTGCATGGGACCTAAGCATGCAAACAAGGACACATATTTGAATTTTCAACCAATTTATATGCATTAGAGCATGTGCATGTAGTTCAAATTTGAATTGTGCCCATAATGCATTGAAAACGCAATTGATGCATAAAAATGTCTAAACGAACCTCGAAAAATCCCAAAAATTGACACGACACTCCTATTGTTCTATGTTGACACTACAAAATTTTTGAAAGCAATAAGAGGCAGCGGATATCGTATCGTCCCCAAAGGTGGGACGTACCCTACCGAAAACATCAGGCTTGTTGTGAGAGCCATTGGTTTTTGAGAAGCATATCCCCAAACCTGGCCCAAATGGGACAATATTTTTACCACGGCACCATGATAGCATGCCAAGTTTCATGAATTTCAGACGAGTTTTGGATTTACTAGAATTAAAAAACCAGGAATCTGAATGTTTGCGGCCGAGTGACGGTGGCAGGGTGTTTGATATTCATTCCCATTTCTTGTGTGGGACCTAAGCATGCAACCAAGGACACAGATTTGAATTTTCAACCAATTTATATGCATTAGAGCATGTGCATGTAGTTTAAATTTGAATTGTGCTCATAAATGCATTGAAAACGCAATTAATGCATAAAAATGTCCAAACGAACCCCAAAAAATCCCAAAAATTGACACGACATATTGTTCTATGTTGACACTAGAATTTTTTTGAAAGCAATAAGAGGCAGCGGATATCGTTTCGTCCCCAAAGGTGGGACGTACCCTATGGAAACCATCAGGCTTGTTGTGAGAGCCTTTGGTTCCCAAACCTGCCCCAAATGGGACAATATTTTTACCACGGCATGTTGATGCTGCTCCATGATAGCGTGCCTAGTTTCATGAATTTCAGACGAGTTTTGGATTTATTAGAATTTAAAAACCAGGAATTTGGCAGGGTGTTTGACATTCATTCTCATTTCTTGCATGGGACCTAAGCATGCAACCAAGGACACATATTTGAATTTTCAACCAATTTATATACATTAGAGCATGTGCATGTAGTTCAAATTTGAATTGTGCTCATAAATGCATTGAAAATGTTAAAACGAACCCCGAAAAATCCCAAAAATTAACACAACACTTGTGGTGTTCTATGTTGACACGAGAAACATTTTGAAAGTAAGACGAGGCAATATATATCGTTTTGTCCCCCAAGGTGACACGTACCCTACTGAAACCATCAGGCTTGTTGTGAGAGAAGCTCTAGTTTGCGAGAAGTTTATACCCCACACCTGCTCCAAATAGGATAATATTTTTACCACGACATGTCGCTACCGTTCCATGATATCATGTCAAGTTTCATGAATTTCAGACGAGTTTTCGATTTACTACAATGTTAAAAGCATGTATCTCGATGTTAGCGGCTGAGCGACAGTGTCAAGGTGTTTGACATTCATTCTCATTTCTTGCATGTGACCTAAGCTTGGAACCAAGGACAAACATTTGATTTTGCAACCTGTTTTTATGGACTGGAGCATGTGGTTTAATTTTGAATTGTGCACCTGAAATGCCTAGAAAACCAAGTTACCGTATAAAAATGTCCAAAGGAACCCTGAACAATTCCAATTTTTTTACGACACACATATAGTTGCATCTTCACTGCAGATAAAAGGTCTAGCAATTCAAACACCGTCCATTGCCGTTGTGACCCCATTCTGTAATTCAAATCAAAATTAAAAATCAAGTTGATCCCACACAGTTTATTATCACCAACCGTGTGAGATGCAGTACAAAATATCCTGGAGCACCGTTGGTGTATAGTACGCATATGGCTTACGCGAGAAGGTGCGTCGGCTACAGTCCACAGCCGGTGTCGTGGAATTGTCACGGCAGATGTCCTCGATCTAGGACTTAGTCGTGGAGCCATCGCAGCTAGGAAGCTTCAAGGGGTTAAACGGGACAAGGAACACGAGGATTATACTGGTTCGGCCCCTTACAGTGAAGGTAAAAGCCTACGTCCAGTTGAGGTGGTATTGATTAGGATTTTGATGACCAGGGAGCTTAACTGCTATGCCTGGCTCTTGACGAGATCTCTCTTCCCCCTAAACCGCCGCCGGGTCGTCCCTTTATATAGAGAGGTTGACGCCCAGCAGCTCTCAGAGTCCCGGCCGGCTCATAAGAGTGTCCGGCTCGGACTCTCAACTATTCTTGCCTTACACTACAAGTTCTATCATAATGGCGGTTGTAACTACGGGCCTTAAGCCATATCCGGGTCTTAAGCCCATCTTTGGTCCGCCATCTTCAAGCTTGGCGCCGGGCTTCAGGCGATGACCATTATGAGTAACCCGGCCCCTCCTGGCGGGTGACTCTAAGGTTTATATCCTCAACATTAGGCCCCAGATTGATTTGAGCCGGCTCATGTCAATCTTCAATCCTTTCGACAGAAAATCTCCGGCTTACAATTGTGTGAAGGCCATAACCCGCCGTGACGTCATCTTCTGGATTCCGGGTAACCCGTCGTGATGTCATCTTCCATTAAGTCCATTTTTTACTCCACCATATCCGCAACGGATCTTATCTTTAACTGCCGTCCCGAAAATGGAGGCGTTGTTACGGTGAGATAACCGCGCAGTGGCCTCCTCATTTCTCGCGCCCACTTATGAGCTTGCCCTTATAAGTAGCCCGGCCCAATGAGCCTCCAGTCACTTCGCCACCTCCATCTTCTTCCTCTCGCCACTGTGCTGCGCTCGAGCTCCACCGCCGCCGCCGCCGCCGCGGGTCTTCCTGTCTTCACCAACTCCGGCCGCTGCATCAACCTGTCGTGACCAGATAACGGCGGCGATCTCCGCATCTCTCCAGCACCCGTAAGTCCCTGTTACTCCGTAGAGTAGATCCACATTAGGTTCTTGGCTGTTCTTCCCGTGTTCTTCGCCATTCATCGCGAGCCCTTGGTAGATTTCATTTTTACCACCCTTCTTGATCTTTAGAATGTATAGACTGTTGCCGTAGTTGTTTCACTTCCATTCCCAATGTACATAGATCCCCTTTTACTGCATAGAGGCTCCGTTCGAACCCGCGAACTTCTTCTGCGTCTGTTTTAGGTCTAGAAATTTTCCTCTTAAGTCGACCATTTTGATCCAAATTAGTTACTGTGATGTGTGAAACCTGTTTTCACCACACTTAGTAAAAACTGCATCTGTTGAGTCATGGCGGCTTACATGTCCGGCTCAAAGAAGCCACGCGCCGTAAAATTTTCCGGCTCATTTATGATAAAGCTGTAGACAATTGAATTACTCTCAATACCACCAGCGGCTTAGATAACCCGATGCATTTAGCTATATGTCATTAGGCCCCTTTCATAAGCCGCCACTTTAAACATTGAACTGTAAATTTCCTCCGGCTTATAATTAAACCGGACATTTCCTTTTATCATAGGCTTCCGACTTTCACCATGCCTCCCAAAGCTCCCAAAGCACCCATCACATGCAACTGGATGAGGTCCAACGTCACTGACGAAACCTTAGCAGACTTTGTGAAAACGGGTTACCTGCCCAAGAAGGACGTCATGTCTTACCGCGCCCCTGACCCGTCAGAGGAGAGACCACAGCCAAGGGACGGGGAGGTGGTAATATTTGCGGATCACATGAGCCGGGGCTTCGCACCGCCCGGCTCAAAGTTCTTTAGAGATGTGCTGAATTTCTTTGATCTGCGGCCACAAGACATAGGACCCAATTCCGTGTCAAACATATGCAACTTCCAAGTATTCTGCAAAGTCTACCTTGGAGAAGAGCCCAGCCTTCTGCTCTTTAGAGAGCTATTCTATTTGAACCGCCAGAATGAGTGCGCCAACGGACCAAGCCTGGAACTTGGTGGAATCTCTATTCAACGCCGGAGAGACTGCCTTTTTCCTTACGCCGAGCCGCCAAGCCACCCAAAGGACTGGAACCAGACGTGGTTCTACTGCCAGGACACTTCGCCGGCTGACGAGAGCCCGCTGCCCGGCTTTCGTCCCTCGCGCCTGGAACCAACTCACCCTCTGTCAGACAAGCTATCGCAGGCGGAGCGCCAACCTCTGATCCCCACCATCAACAAAATCAAGGCTCTCCTGGGAAATGGCCTCAATGGAATTGATCTGGTCCGGGTCTGGATCTCGTGGCGGGTGATCCCCTTGAGCCGCCGCCCCGGCTTAATGTGTGAATACACAGGCCGGAAAGATGACCCCCTGCGACACAGCCGCAACGATCTTCCTGAAGACGTTGCTGAAGACATGACCAAGGCCCTCTTGAATGAGAGCTTGGCAGACTGCGGGAGGACCGGCTTAAGCCCCTTCTGCAAGACCAACCCGGCTCCAGCGGTAAGCCGCTGATCTAAACATCTTATTTTCTCCTTTAGATAGTTTTCATCTGAACCTTAAGAAATCTTCATTGTATTTTTCAGGCTGATGATAAATTCTGGAAGGTCAAGTATGACCATGAGGCGGCCAAGAAGGCCAGGAAGGCTAAGAAAGCCGCCAGGAAAGCCGCTCCCCGCAAGAAGGGAAGCAGGCCTACTGCTTCAGATCTGCTCCAACTAAGCGACAGCTCCGAGTCAGAGGTAACCCCTGAACCTATAAGCTCTTGCTGTATTTCTTGTGTATTTCTGTCCACCTTATCAATACTGTTCATCAGCAGGATGACACCGGAGCAAGTAACCCGGTGATTGAAGAGGTAATGACACTTTCCTCCGACTCGGAGCCCTTGCCAAGGCTGAAAGTCCGAAGAGTAACCCGGAAAGTAAGATTTTCACATCCTTTAGCTTATCAAGATCCTCAATTTCTTTTGAAGCGACAGATTCATGAGAGCCGGCGGCACACCCGGACCAACAAGGACGCTGACCTCTCCTCCGGTTTACCTGAAGCATCGAGGAAACGCCGGACCGAGGTTATCTCCCACTTGTACCCTTTTCATCCTTTGGCGGGTGTTATACGTCAACCGCTCAATTCTTCTGATTCAAACTATCAGGAAACCTCACCTTCCTCTGGTGACTCGATGCAATCAAACCTGCCGGCCTTCAAGACCGCACCCGGGTAATGATGATCATCTCTTGTTGTGCTTATCTTTACTCATACTTTTGTACTAACCTTTTTGTCCTTTCAGTGCCCAGGCAAAGCTCAGCAAGAGGGCGAAGAAGAACAAGCCGGTCGAAGAGCCGGACTTGCCTGAGCCGGAGGTTGCAGCTCAAGAACTGCCAGTTGCCTCTGCTCCTGAAGCCACCGCTCCAACCGACAAGCCAATCGCAGAGACTTCTGCTAACCCGGAGACCTCCAGCCCGGCTCAGCCGGCCGATGACCCGGACGTGGTAATCACCCGGACGGAGTTTGTTGAGCCGGGGAGACCTACTGCGCTGGCCAAGTGCTCCGCCAAGGAAGAGTTGCTAGAGCGCCGCCGGGCCAATCTGGACCTCACCAACTATGCTCACTTGAGCATCGGAGAGATCGTCTCCGGCTATGTTAGTCAGGTGCACAAGAGCCGGGATTTGGAGATCGACATGGTGAATCAGATACAGCAGAAGTCTGAGGTACCACTCTATTGCTTACCGCATAGTTATCTTTACCATACTCTAGCCCCCAAGTCTACTACTTATGATAGAATATGTTGTAGACTTAAGTTCCGGCTTACTTCCATGAACCGGTAATTTGTAGATGGAAACTTTCAACATGCATTAGCCCCCAAGTGCCAAGTGTCTTTGCTTGGAAAGTGCTTGGGACTTTAAAATCGCATAATAATTGTTCAGGCTATAACCCGGAAATTGTGCAGGCCGCTTGCAAAAAATTTGAAACTGATATCTCTGAGCTGAAGAGCCGCCTGAAGACTCAGGAAACTGAGACCCAGAAGGCCAACGCCAAATTTGAGTCCAGTATTGCTGCTCAAGAGAAGCTGAAGAAGAACTTTGAAGCTGAAAGGAAAACTTGGGCCGAAGAGAAAGCTACTCTGGTGAGTCGGGCTGAACAGGCGGAGAAGGCTCTGTCGGAGAGAACCGCCGAACTCTCCGGCTTAAAACGCCACGTGTCACAGATGGTCGCCGCAATCTTCGGTAAGTCATTCCACCGGCTCTCGTCAAGTTTATAATCTTGATGTCTCATAACTCCCATCATTGCCAGCGGCTTATCTTACTCTGTTAAACAGGCCCCAGAAGCGCCAACCTCAATCAGAGCGTGCTGAGCAAGCTGAAGGCCGTGTACACCCTGGTGGAGCAACTCTACACCGGGTCACAGCGCGCCTTGGCCGTGGTGGCCCTATCCAATGAGGTTCCGACTCACCTGGCGGAAGTACTTCGCCGGCTGGCCGTTCTTCCTCAGCGTGTTCAAGAGCTGCGACGGGCCTCTGCAAGAGCCGGAGCCATAGCTGCTCTGAGCCGGGCCAAGGCTTTCCTTCCAGAGCTAGACCCGGCGGACATTGCCCTTGGCTACCCCAGCTTGAAGGAAGACGGCACCCCTTTCGACCAAAAGGACTTTGCTGCTTGTGTGAAGATCGTGCGCCCGGTGGCCACCCTGATTGGGAATGACACTGATCTGACCAAGTACCAGCCGGGCTACGATGCAGAGAATCAGAGGATCCCCACTCCGCGTTATGAAGCCATCAGCTTAGTCCCGCCGACTCGTAAGCACACCTTTGCCCCGGACATTAACCCGGCCGGGTTAATTGACGAGGAAGCTCAGTTTGAAGCTTTGAGCGGCATTGACTGGAAATCGTCAACCTTCCAGGTCTTGGGAACAGCCGGAGGAGCGGAGAGGGATGAGCCGGAAGCTTCAACTCGACAAGCATCTTAACTTGTAGGCGGCTCATGACTACATCTTTAAAACAATGCCTCATCTTTTGGACTCGGGGAGTCTTGTAATAGAGTAGGATCAATATTTTAACTTTGTCGTGCCATCGTGCACCTGTTGAATGCTTAACTCCATTTGAAGTGGCTTCCTTATATTCTTCCGGGTCATAATTGATCATTCATTTTCCTTAAGCTCAAATAGTTGTCTTTAACTATCCTGCATAGAAAAACAAATCACAAGTCTCCTGGCGGTTTACCGTACTGAGAAATCATCGTCTCATATATATAACCCGGAATATGAATCTAAGTCACCCAAGACCGGTCCTCAATTAAATCCTTGATATAACCGTAATAACATACTTACAGGCCTTCAAGTCCGCTTCCGGTTTGTATAACCCGGATAATAAGGTTGGTACCTCAACTCCGGTTTACCTGTCTTGATAATACTGATTGCGTGTAACTAACCTTGTGAATCAAAGTTAAGTCGGCGGAATAAGAACCGCCGTGTACACTGTTGATACAACCAGAAGAACTTGTTGTAAGCCGAAAAATCAAAACTTAGGGGCTTCCGGTTCGAATACGACCAGAGACCCGTCCCAAAGGGGTTAAGCTAAGATTCGAATGCGATCACATAGCCCCCAGTGGGTTTGGCGATGCCAATCAAGAGGGTACCGACAGCTATGTTCTCTTGGGTTCGAATACGACCCATGTTTGAACAGGAAGCCCCCAAATGACCTTGAGAATTGTTTAACGACGCTGATTCGAATACGATCCACGTCGGTTCCCAAAGGGGGTTGAGCCATGATTCAAATATGATCAAGGAAAACTCCCCAATGAGCTCGGCACTTTGCCAATCAAATGGGTATCGACAGCTATGTTCTCTTTGGTTCGAATACGACCTATGTTTGAACAGGAAGCCCCCAAGTGACTATATTACGTACGGCTAGATTCGAATACGATCATAAGCCGGATCCACCTCCAAGTTACCATGTGATCTTGTAATGGAAACAACACATTTACCTTTGGAGGAGAAAAAGGACAGAGGTCCTGCTTTATTGCTTATCATAATATATACATGGCTTATAGAAATATGTACATTACGAGAGCCGGTGGCTCAAGTGTAATAAGGCCGAAGCTGAGCTATGTTCCACGGCCGACGGGTCTCCTCTTCCGACTTGCGTGAATCTTTGTGCTCCCGAATGTCAATGAGGTAATATGACCCGTTGTGCAAGTTCTTGCTGACCACAAAGGGTCCTTCCCAAGGCGGGGATAGCTTGTGCGCATCTGTTTGATCTTGGATGAGCCGGAGCACCAGGTCACCTTCCTGGAAGACCCGGGACTTAACCCGGCGACTGTGATAACGGCGCAGGTCTTGTTGGTAAATCGCTGAACGAGCTGCGGCCACGTCACGCTGTTCGTCCAACAAGTCAAGAGCATCTTGGCGCGCCTGTTCATTATCCGCCTCAACATAAGCCGCCACTCGAGGCGAGTCATGACGGATGTCACTGGGGAGGACTGCTTCTGCTCCATAAACCATGAAGAAAGGCGTGTAACCCGTAGACCTGTTAGGAGTAGTGTTGATGCTCCATAACACGGAGGGTAACTCCTCCACCCAACAACCCGGCGTCCGTTGCAAAGGGACCAAAAGCCGGGGCTTAATGCCCTTCAAGATCTCCTGATTAGCTCTCTCAGCTTGACCATTGGATTGAGGATGAGCCACTGATGAAACATCAAGTCGAATATGCTCTCGTTGACAAAACTCCTCCATGGCGCCCTTGGACAGATTGGTACCATTGTCAGTTATAATGCTGTGTGGAAAGCCAAAGCGAAATATCACCTTTTTCATGAATTGAACCGCCGTGGCCGCGTCACACTTGCTAACTGGCTCTGCTTCAACCCACTTTGTGAACTTGTCAACTGCCACCAAGAGGTGGGTCTTCTTATCCTTGGACCTTTTAAAAGGCCCAACCATATCAAGCCCCCAGACTGCAAACGGCCAAGTGATTGGTATCATCCTCAGCTCCTGAGCCGGCACATGAGCCCGTCGTGAGAACCTTTGGCAACCATCACATTTACTGACCAAGTCCTCCGCATCAGCATGAGCCGTCAGCCAATAAAAGCCATGACGAAAAGCTTTGGCCACAAGGGATTTTGAGCCGGCATGATGGCCACAATCCCCTTCATGAATCTCACGCAAGATCTCTTGGCCTTCCTCAGGGGAGACACAACGCTGGAACGCTCCCGTAACACTGCGGCGATGCAACTCACCATTGATAACAACCATTGACTTAGACCGCCGGGTTATTTGTCTGGCCAAAGTTTCATCCTCAGGCAAATCTCCCCGGGTCATGTAAGCCAGATAGGGCACTGTCCAGTCCGGGATGATGTGGAGAGCCGCCACCAATTGTGCCTCCGGGTCAGGGACAGCCAAGTCTTCCTCTGTAGGCAACTTAACAGAAGGGTTATGCAAGACATCCAGGAAAGTATTAGGCGGCACCGGTTTTCGCTGAGAGCCCAGCCGGCTTAAAGCATCAGCCGCCTCGTTCTTCCTGCGATCGATGTGCTCTACTTGGTAACCCTGAAAGTGTCCAGCAATGGCATCAACTTCACGGCGATAAGCCGCCATAAGAGGGTCCTTGGAATCCCACTTGCCCGATACTTGTTGAGCCACTAAGTCCGAGTCGCCGAAGCATCTTACCCGGCTCAAGCTCATCTCCTTAGCCATCCGAAGACCATGGAGCAAGGCCTCGTACTCAGCCGCATTGTTAGTGCAAGGAAACATCAACCGTAGCACGTAATGGAACTTGTCACCTTTAGGGGAAGCCAATACAACTCCAGCCCCCGAGCCCTCCAATTGCCTGGACCCATCGAAGTGAATAGTCCAATATGTGTTATCCGGCTTTTCTTCGGGCACTTGTAACTCTGTCCAATCGTTGATGAAATCCACCAAGGCTTGAGATTTAACAGCAGTGCGTGGTACGTACTTCAGACCATGAGGCCCGAGCTCTATAGCCCACTTAGCCACTCTTCCTGTAGCTTCTCTGTTTTGGATGATATCTCCAAGGGGAGCAGAACTAACCACAGTGATAGGGTGACCCTGGAAGTAATGCTTAAGCTTCCGGCTTGCCATGAACACACCATAAACAAGCTTCTGCCAATGTGGATACCGCTGTTTGGACTCGATGAGCACTTCACTGATGTAATAAACCGGCCGCTGAACCGGATGCTCCTTGCCCTCTTCCTTGCGTTCCACCACCACAGCCACACTGACGGCCCGTGTGTTAGCAGCTACATACAGCAATAAAGGCTCCTTGTCAACCGGAGCAGCAAGGACCGGGGGCTCAGCCAGCTGTCTCTTCAAATCCTCAAAAGCAGTATTAGCAGCATCATTCCAGACAAAGTTATCAGTTTTCTTCATCAACTGGTACAATGGCATGGCCTTCTCACCCAAGCGGCTTATAAACCGGCTTAAAGCAGCGATACGACCCGCCAGGCGCTGGACGTCGTTTATACATGCCGGCTTAGCCAGAGAGGTGATTGCCTTGATCTTCTCCGGGTTAGCTTCAATACCTCTGTTAGAAACCAAGAAACCCAAGAGCTTGCCTGCAGGAACACCAAAAACACACTTGGCCGGGTTAAGCATCATCTTGTAGACCCGGAGATTATCAAAGGTTTCCCTCAGATCATCTATCAAGGTTTTCTCTTCCCTGGACTTAACCACAATATCATCCACATAAGCATGAACATTGCGCCCAATCTGGTTATGAAGACAGTTCTGCACGCAACGCTGATAAGTCGCCTGTGCACTCTTGAGCCCAAAAGGCATAGACACATAGCAGAAGGCTCCAAAGGGAGTGATGAACGCCGTCTTCTCCTGGTCCTTAACTGCCATTTTAATCTGATGGTATCCAGAATAAGCATCCAAGAAACTTAAGCGCTCGCAACCCGCCGTAGCATCAATGATTTGATCAATACGGGGAAGAGCAAAAGGATCAGCCAGACATGCCTTGTTTAAGTCCGTGTAGTCCACACACATCCGCCAGGTGCCGTTCTTCTTGAGTACGAGCACCGGGTTAGCTAGCCACTCCGGGTGAAAGACTTCAACAATAAAGCCGGCCGCCAAGAGCCGGGCCAGCTCTTCACCAATGGCTTTTCGCCTCTCTTCATTAAACCGCCGAAGGAATTGCCTGACCGGCTTAAATTTCGGATCAACATTGAGAGTGTGCTCAGCAAGTTCTCTAGGTACACCTGGCATGTCAGAAGGCTTCCATGCAAAAATGTCCCTATTCTCACGGATGAACTCGATGAGCGCGCTTTCCTATTTTGGATCCAGATTGGCACTGATGCTAAACTGCTGAGATGAATCACCTGGAATGAAATCAACAAGCTTAGTCTCATCGCCCGACTTAAATTTCATTGCCGGCTCATGCTCCGTGGTCGGCTTATTCAGAGAGGTCATATCTGTTGGGTCGACATTGTCCTTGTAAAATTTCAACTCCTCTGTTGCGCAAACAGATTCTGCATAAGCTGCATCACCTTCCTCACACTCCAAGGCCACCTTCCGGCTGCCGTGAACCATAATGGTCCCATTGTGACCCGGCATCTTGAGCTGTAAATACACGTAACACGGCCGTGCCATGAACTTGGCGTAAGCCGGCCGCCCAGATATGGCATGATACGGACTTCTTATCTTGACCACGTCAAAGGTCAATTTTTCCACCCTGTAGTTGTACTCGTCTCCAAAGGCCACTTCCAACTCGATTTTGCCAACTGGATAAGCCGACTTACCAGGCACCACACCGTGGAAAACAGTGTTTGACTGGCTGAGGTTCTTATCAATCAACCCCATACGACGGAAAGTCTCATAATAAAGAATGTTGATACTGCTGCCTCCATCCATGAGCACCTTAGTGAACTTATATCCTCCCACCTGAGGAGCCACCACCAAGGCCAAGTGACCCGGATTATCAACCCGGGGAGGGTGATCCTCCCTACTCCACACGATAGGCTGCTCAGACCATCTTAAATAGCGTGGAACCGCCGGCTCAACAGCATTCACAGCCCTCTTATGAAGCTTCTGATCTCGCTTACACAGACTGGTGGTAAATACGTGATACTGTCCACCGTTCAGCTGCTTCGGATTGGTCTGATAACCCCCCTGCTGCTGTTGATGACCCTGGCCAGACTGCTGATTAAAGCCCCCTTGACCGTTCTGAGGATTAGAATTTGAGCCGCCGCCCGGGCCATGAAAACCGCCAGCGCCTGAGCCGCCGCCCGGGCCATTGTTACCGTTAAAGGTATTGGAATTCTTAAAGGCCTTCATGATCGCGCAATCCTTCCATAAATGAGTAGCTGGCTTCTCCCTAGAACCGTGCCTTGGACAAGGCTCATTCAACAGCTGCTCCAGCGTCGGGCCTGACCCGCTGGCTCGGGGAGGTGGCCTCCCCTTGCGTCGCTGGTTATTACCCTGTGAGCTGGCGTTGGCCACGAACTCCAGGCTGCCGTCGGCCTTACGCTTGCCACCTCCTTGGTTCCCCGGGTTATGCTGAGGACCCTTGCCATTGCCGTTCTTCTTTCCCTTCCCTGTCCTTTCATCATCTGAAGCGGGGTCCTTGGTACTATCAGAGTCGGCATATTTGACGAGAGCCGCCATCAGCGTACCCATATCATTGCAGTCGCGCTTAAGCCGCCCGAGTTTCATCTTCAGGGGCAGGAAACGACAATTCTGTCCACATTAAGACTGCAGAACCGGCATCCATCTTATCAGATGAATGTATGATCTCTTTGACCCGGCGAACCCAATGTGTCGTAGACTCACCCTCCTGCTGTTTACAGTTAGTCAAATCCACAATTGACATGGACTGCCTACAGGTATCCTTGAAGTTTTGGATGAAACGGGCTTTCAGCTCAGCCCAAGACCCGATGGAATTCGGTGGTAGCCCTTTCAACCAAGTGCGGGCAGTCCCATCTAACATCATGGTGAAGTACTTGGCCATCGCAGCTTCACTGACCTCCAGCAATTCCATGGCCTTCTCATAACTCTCGATCCAAGCCCCGAGTTGTAAATCAGCCGTGTAATTAGGCACCTTCCTCGGCCCTTTGAAGTCCTTGGGTAGACGTTCATTACGGAGAGCCGGCACTAAACAAGGGACACCTCCGGTCCTCGTAGGGATACCCACGTCGACGGAAGTCGTCGGATAAGCCGAGGGTGTCTGGTAAGCCGTCAACTGAGGCGCCTGCTCCGCCTCTTGCCGCGCTCTGTCTTGGTCCGCTGCGTGAAAGACTCCGTTATGAGCCGGGCCATGGCCAGGGGGCGGGTCATGGCGTCGGACATTACTTGAACCGGTCGCCGAGACCATGTGTCTGCTGTAACTCGGACTCCGGCCTGGACGAGGGGTTGAGTGGATCCTGTCCCGGCTGTAAGAATACGCCTCCTGCTGTGCCAGCGCTGTCTGAAGGAGTTCTCTGACCCGGCGGGTTTCAACAGCCATTGGAGAGTCGCCGTCAATTGGGAGAGCCGCCAACCGTGCTGCTGCGGCGACCATGTTCTCCAGCGGGTTAGCATAATGACCCGGTGGTATTGGCATGTACTGAGGCGGGGCAGGGTTCACTCGGGGAGGCCCCATCACTTGTGGCTGAACAGGGGTCCCAGACCCGGGCACTATGACCCCCGGCGGGTTACTAGACCCTGCACCTGGCGTGTTGAAGAGGTTTTGAGGATCGTAGATCGGAGGGAGTCGAGATTGGGCCTTTTGATGCCTCCTTCTCATGACCTCATTGGACGCGTTCTGATCCATCGTGAGCCGGAAGGACTGCGCCTGAATCAGCTGAGTCTGGGCGTCGAGAGCCGCCGTCTCCGCAGCCATCCTGATCCCTTCCGCTGCCAGATCCTCCTTGGCTTTCACTAGATCTAATTTTAACTGCGCCACCTCCACGTCATGCTGAGCTTGATCCGCCGGGTCGACCGTGGCGGTCAACAGGGCCGTCATCTTGTCCGTGAGATCCATCAGCACCTGAGCCGGCGAGGGCACCGGATTTCCTGACCCGGCCGCAGGGTTTTGAACAGGCTGTGCACCGGCCATGAAGATTCCAACCCGGCTCGGTGGCTCAAAAGGGTCCGGAATACTGTCACCATCGGAACAGCCCCTGAGCCTGCCATCTTGAAGTTGATACAACGAGTTTGACTCATCTGTGGACGACTTACCATCAGAGCCGGCGGCCGTCTCATCACCAGACCCATCAGAGATCCCTCCATGGACACATCCCATAAAAGCATGCCTCAAGGCAGGCAGGGCCCGGATGGGTCATGCACGCTGAGCCGTCTCGATGAGATCGGCGCAAAGATCCGGCTTGGGGCCCGGCTCACCAATCTTGCCAATGAAGACATGAATTCCGCCGAAGGGGACCCGGTACCCGTACTCCACTGAGCCGGCATCGGGGCCCCAGTTTGCATCGTCGATGTAGAGCTTGCCGCGACGACTCTTGGTCATCCGGCCCACAGCGTATCCCTTGAGCCCTTCGAAGCTGCCCTTCAAGAACTCAAATCCACCGTGCGCTGGCCCCACGGTGGGCGCCAACTGTCGTGGAATTGTCACGGCAGATGTCCTCGAGCTAGGACTTAGTCGTGGAGCCATCGCAGCTAGGAAGCTTGAAGGGGTTAAACGGGACAAGGAACACGTGGATTATACTGGTTCGGCCCCTTACAGTGAAGGTAAAAGCCTACGTCCAGTTGAGGTGGTATTGATTAGGATTTCGATGACCAGGGAGCTTAACTGCTATGCCTAGCTCTCGACGAGATCTCTCTTCCCCCTAAACCGCCGCCGGGTCGTCCCTTTATATAGAGAGATTGACGCCCAGCAGCTCTCAGAGTCCCGGCCGGCTCATAAGAGTGTCCGGCTCGGACTCTCAACTATTCTTGCCTTACACTACAAGTTCTATCATAATGGCGGTTGTAACTACGGGCCTTAAGCCATATTCGGGTCTTAAGCCCATCTTTGGTCCGCCGTCTTCAAGCTTGGCGCCGGGCTTCAGGCGATGACCATTATGAGTAACCCGGCCCCTCCTGGCGGGTGACTCTAAGGTTTATATCTTCAACAGCCGGCGTGTCAAGCACACTAGCTCGCTCCCCAAATATCATTTCACTTTTCAATCGCCGCCGGTGAAAGATGGGGACGTGGACCCGCGTCGCGAGGGCAACTTCGATGGCCCACTCCGGCGAGAGCGCGGCCGCAGCCGCCATGCGCGTGCTAACAAGGTGCTTGAGTGCGGCCGCAATCCGCGACTGGCTGGCCATGGCAGCCCAAACGGCCGCTGTTGCTTCTCAGGTGGCAGCACCAACATCTGCCTCGGGGATAGCAGCTGGCGAGAGCGGCACAACAGTTGTACGTTCCACAGCGGTGGCCTTAGCCCTGATGGAGGCCGCCCACGACCATGTCGAGGCCGCCCACGCACAGCTCGTGGCGGCCAACGACAAATCGAACGAAGCTTCTCCAACAACGGTCGACAACCCACGGCCGAAGAGTTGGCAATCGCTGAGAGCGTTCAAGCAGCCGTCCGTTCCTCCCCTGCATACCTTGCGAGGACGGAGCCCATCCAAGCCCAGATCACGGCAGACCACGCCTAGCTCGTGGCGGCCTTTTCCAAAGAGATGGCGGACGCGGACGGCGAGATGCTTGCCGAGTATGGTGCGATGGATGCCATGGAGCCCCTTCCTCAGTCGACCGTCGGGCGCGAGCTCGACATGGAGGAGGTGGTGGAGATGGATGAGCACTAGTCGTAGTAGTACTCTTTGTTTTGTTTAATTAAGAGCGCCGGTCTTTAATTTGTCCGAGTAATGATTAGGCCAGCTAGCTCTGTTTAATTGCTGAACTTGCTCGACTAAGAAGTGTGGGTGTGTTGTAGTCTCCTTTGTGTACCCAAATTATGCAATGACGTGGATGAGTACAGTAACCAGGGAAATTGGAACCAAAATTTTTGACGTTCAAACTCATCGCACACGGGTTAAGCTATTTGATCCGTTTGTGATGTTCACATATCGTACACAGTTCTGAATAAGGGACCGTGTCCGATGGCACTTTGCGTGCCAGTTTTTCACTGAAGTGATTCCAAATTTTCGGCTTCCGCGAAAATATCTACCTCCCCGCCCCCTCCCCCTTACCAAAAGCCACATTTCCCCTGTTTCCGCCTTCCTTTCCAAGTTGAAACCTCCACTCCTTGCTTGCAGCGCCGCCTCCTCGTCAGTGTCCCTCCTTCACGCTGCTCAGCCTCGCCTATCCAGGCAGGTAATCCACACCCGAACCCCGTCCTCCTCCTTCTTCCACATCCCACATGCCCCGACCGCCGGCGTGAGCACGACACCTTCCACCCAAATCACCGATCCCTCCACCAAATAAGCACCGTCCTAAGCCATGGTGCACGCAGTATAGCCAGGATCTCAAGGAGCATTTGGCAGCGGAGATGCAAATCGTGGCCGCACGCGCGGATGAGGTCATGATGGCTACCATTCGTGCCGACCCCCAGATCTTGGAGGAGCACCTTGCCATTTGCTAGCTATGCCAGTTAAGCATGCTCGGTTTACCCGTTGTGTGTGCTGCTCCTGCCTGTCCTTAACAAATTCTAGTGAATTGTGCTATCTAATTTTACCATGCAATCTGTTGCTCCTGTGTATATGTTCTATATGTCGTGCAGCGTGGTGCTCACTTATTAACTGTTTGGTTAATTAGTTGTCATCTTCAGGTAACTGTTTGGTTCAATTCTGCAAATGTGATGTTCGATTCTTCAGGCTGGAATTTTGTATTGTCTTCCATGTGAGAAATATATCGAATTTATCTTTACAAAATACATGAGAAATGAATACAAATACAATTGCTATATTTACAAGTTGTCAAGCATGCTTGGTTTGGTTATACATTGTGCAATGTGGTGCTCAGTTAATGTTTGGTTCATTTGTGTTGTGGTGTTTAGTTACCTGTTTGGTTCAATTCTGCAATGCGATGTTCAATAGTTGTGGGTGCATTCTGTTATTGTATACCATGTGAGAAGTAAATCGAATTTGGCTGTACTAAATAAGAAACAAATACAATTGCTATATTTCCAAGGTGTCAAGCATGCTTGGTTTGGTTGTACATTGTGTAATGTGTTGCTCAATTAACGTTTGGTTCATTTGTGTTGTGGTGTTTAGTTAACTGTTTGGTTCAATTCTGCAATGCGATGTTCAATAGTTGTGGGTGCATTCTGGTATTAAGTGCAGCCAAATTCGATTTATTCCTCACAAGTGCTATATTTCCTAGTTCTTAATCTTGCTTGGTTTGCATAAATGGGTTTTCCATGTGGCTTGACTTAATCTGATGAATCTGCAATGTGCTTATTTTTCATCAACATATTTTACTTATAGCATGCGAACCCTTACTTAACTGATGACTAACTACCTTATATGTGTTGCAGGGAAACAATATAATGGGAAGCACTGAGGTTTACAATCAAGGTTAGCACGTGCATGATCCGTTGTCTAATAGCACATTATTGTGCAATTGCAGGAACCATTCTAATACTTAGGTTTTTAACAATTTGATCTTGCACATGTAGGTCCTGCTGTCAGAGATTTTGACCCACTGTTTGACCCTTTTTGCATATGGGGAAATGAGTTGTCCATGAATATCAATCAAGTCAAGAAACTCAGAAAGATTGTTAGGATAAAGAAATTGGCGACAAAAAACAACAAGATCTTTGTCTGCACAATGAAGAAGACATCAATTCACTACAAGATGGTACTAACTATTATACCTTGCCTTTTTTTATTCCTTTGCCCCGTTTCCAATATAGAGAAGATATTTATGCACATCCTTGTTTTCAGGCCTTTCCAAAGCAGTTCACTGATGATTACCTCTCAAACCACCTCTATGATTAGGAGGCAAGGAAGGTTTTCATACAACACCCACGGTTCAATATTGAAGTGTTCATGAAGAGGACGAAGAATGGACGGTCAATCATCCACACGCTCTGGCCTAAAGTTGCAAAGACCTTCAACATCAATGAAGGCTCAACATTCGCCTTCCGCTTTAGCAGTTTTCCTGATGAGATGCATCTGTCTTCGTACCGTCTATGATGCTAATTTCGAAAGGTTCTAGATGTTGCATGTGAAACTTGGTGCTAGTGCAGTTGTGTAATGGGGTAGCTGAGTGCTGAAGCTATCATGGTGTACTCTGATGTATTTCAATTATGAAATCCTGCTTCCTTAATATGGGAATGAAATATATTATTTGTTTAATATGAATGTCAATTAGATTAATACATGGATTATTAATAATAGGGCAATTAGCCTACTAATTGGTTTTTGCTATTGCAAACGGTTATGGAGAAAATATCGTAGGCGATGACCTAAGGCAACGCACACAGTTTCTAGGAATAAACCGTGTTGGATCAATGAACAATCACACACGACATTCTCTTCAAAACTGTTTGCGTTAGGCCACCTTGCGCAAATGTTTACCGCATAAAAACTGTTTGTGATGGATAACCTTTGCCACACAGTTTCTTCTACGCACCGTGTGTGATGCATTCAATAACGCAAATGATAATTTTTTTAATATTGTGTGCGATAGGAACGCCATCACAAACGATTTAACGGGGAAAATTGTGTGTCATGTACCTACTAACGAAAACATTTTCCTTGCAGCGACTGTGTGGGATGTATATACGAACGGAAACATTTCGCGGGGACTGACTGTGTGGGATGTACTTATGACCAGAAATGATTTCGCGTGTATAACCGTATTTGGTCGCTCGCCGGTCGCACACGACCTCATTTTGCCGAGTGTGTGTGCCAGGAGGGCATATCCCCGACGGTTTCTGGGTCGTGTGGGAAGGACCCCCTAATCGCCCACACTCACTAGGCGACGGTTCCAAATGCCGCCGTAGAAAGGGTTTTAAACCGTTTGTATAGCACCGACGCGTACGAGTGAGGTCAAAGTTACACAGAAGGGTGATGATGGACACTTGAGTGCGATAATTAATTTTGCGCTCTATAGGGCACACGATGGAAGAAACCAACTGTGTGCAATAACGTCGAAGATCGCAGTCGAGTTAGCTATACAGATCGTGTGCTGTGAGATCGACAAGGTAAACAGATTCAAGAATGGTTAATAAAATCTAAGACCCACTACAAAAAAAAGACACATACGTGACATTTTGGGCCGAACGAAAAAAAATTCTGTCATACTTATGACACTTCTATGACGATAATTGTGACAAAACCCGGTATCATCATAGATGTGGTGGGCTCCTACTTCTATGACAAAAAATCATGACAGAAAATGGGCAGGACGTCCTGGGCGGGCCGGAGACGCAACTGCATGACATTCTTTGGGCCGTCCATGACGGAAAAAACCATGGTAGAAGCGAGGGCGAGGAAAATATCGGGGTGTTCCCGGTTACGATGGGTGCTCGGGGCCGAGCGATGCACGGAGGTTTGCGTGTTTGGGTGCGAGGCGTTGGGCTCTAATTGAACCCAAGCGATCGAGCGATTCCTTCGCTACTGCTGCTAACTGAAGTCGATCGATGCTGCCTCTGGATGAACAGTGACCGTTGCTGGGGGGGGGGGTTGGATGAATAGTTCACGGTGGGGGTTGGATGAACATGACCCCGTGGTGTTGCCACTGGATGAACAGGACCCCGTGGAGGGAAGGTTGAACAGTAGCCGGTGGAGGGCTGGTTGAACAGTAGCCGGTGGAGGGCTGGATGAACAGTAGCCCATGGAGGGGTGGTTGAACAATAGCCCGTGGAGAGGGCTTGTTGAACAGTAGCCGATGGAGTAGCGCGCGGTGGAAGCTGGATGAATAGGAGCCCGTGGATGAACAGTCGTAGGTGGATGCTGGAGGAGGTCGACGGTGGATGAACAGTAGCCCGTGGAGGCTGGAGGAGGTCGACGGTGGAGATGAACAGTATCCCATGGAGTCCCGTTTTGCGGTACGCCACACCCCTCCTGATGAACAGGACCCCCGTTTCGACCGTAGCGCTCCAACACAAGTCCGTTTCCTCCGTTTTGCGGTATGCCACACCCCGCCCAATCCACAGGACCCCGTTTCGACCGTAGGAGGTCCAACAGAAGTCCGTTTCCTTCGTTTTGCGGTACGCCAGACCCCTCCCAGTGAACAAGATCCCGTTTCGACCGTGGCCGGTCGAACACAAGGCCGTTTCCTCCGTTCTACGGTACGCCAGGCCTCATTTCCATCAACTGTTCCGTCCAAGCCCTCCCGATGAACACGACGATGCATTCCGTTCCGACCCAGCCGGTTGGCTCCCCATGAACATGATGACGATGTAATTTCTCCGTTCCGACCCAGCCATGTACACGAGCCCTGGCCATACGTATGCGCGAGTAGGCGTTCGAGACCCCGCCCGTTTGTACGTACGTGGCCGTATTTTCTTTCTTGCACCCTGGCTGCTGTATGTACGTGTACATGCTACGTGCGCGCCTCTACTACGACACGTGCGCGCCTCTACATCGATTAGTATGTACGTACATGTTCGCGACCAGAATGACAACGCTATGTACGCTTCGACCAGGTGGGTCCCGACTGTCAGGCACTTCCTTGCGTGCGAAGATGTAGCTGTCGGATATCGGGTTCCGGCAAAACCCTTAAGGTTCGAACTCTGGGGTGCGCACGAAGATCTTCCCCCTACCGATCCACGTCCCAACGCCGCGCTGAGAATCTAGCTACACGATGAACAACACAAGGGACACAAGGTTTATACTGGTTCGGGCCACCGTTGTGGTGTAATACCCTAATCCAGTGTGTGGTGTGGTGGATTGCCTCAGGGGCTGATGATGAACAGTACAAAGGAAGAACAGCCTCGCGAGAGGTGTTCTTGGGCTGGTGCGGTGAACTACTTGGGTGAGTTCGATCGCCTCTGGATCTGATGAGAACTCGATGCCCTCTACTGTGGTGGCTATCTCTATATATAGAGGCCCTGGTCCTCTTCCCAGGTATTGAGCGGGAAGGGCGCCAACAACGGCCATTTTGAAGGGGAACATCTAGTACAAGTTATCCTGACTAAAGTTGGTCTTCGGCTGCCAAAGGCACTGGCGATGACGCCGTCTGGGCTCCACGGTGACCTCCGTCCTGCCGCTCTGCTAGTCTTGGTCTTGTTGCACCGAAATGGTAACCTTTGCATGATGCCTCGGTACTCCACGCCTGCGCTTGCCCCCTTTGCACCAAAGAGGAAACAAGGACACTGTGCAGGCCGGCGCCCGCCTGGTCTCGATCGTCATGGCTTGCATCATGAGCACCTCGCGAGGTACCCTTGCCTTGATCTCTCCGCCTCCTCGCGAGCCGGCCAGGTGAGGCCGTTCCTGAGGAAGCCTTGCGTTGTCCGCCCCGCAAGGCTTGGCCCCTCGCGAGTGTCTTGAGCTTGAGTTGATGAAGATGGGCCGTACTGGGCCACCACTTGAGCCACGCCGCAGGCCGCAGGCAAGCAAGTCTGGGGACCCCCGTTCCCAGAATGCCGACAGTAGCCCCCGGGCCCAAGGCGCGCTCGGACTTGGCTTAACAGCGAAGCGAATGGGCAAGTGCGGAGCGCCGCGGGCCGCAACAGCCTGCGGCCTTGGTCGCCGCGTGGCGGTTGATTGGACGTGGGCGTCCCCGCTTCCCCACGCTGCCTCGGCAACTCGATTTGACGAGTCCCTGCTGCATGCAGAAAGAGTCATGATTACCTGCGATCGTGGAGGCCGATGGTTGGCTTCTCTTGGGCTATAAATGCGGTGGGGCGCAGGCCCCTGCTGTACATCTCCCTTACCCTGTCTGCTTCTTCTTCCTCCTTGCTCCAGTTGCTTGTCGTGTCCCATGGCGCCGACGAACAGGTTCTCGTCCGCGGAGAAAGGAAAGGCTCGTCGGGAAGGGCCTGGCTCCCCTCCGCTCAAGCGTGGTCGGGGTCGCCCCCGCAAGCACCCCGCGACTCCTGCGGTAGCTCCTCGTGGTCGCGGCGGTGGTCCTTCGCGCGGTGACGGCCGCCCGGTGGGTGAGGGGAGGCGCGTCGTGGCCGCGCGGCCTCCCAGGCCGCGCTTCCACTCGGCAAAGGTGCTGCCGGAGTTTGTCGTGTGGGCGGCGGATCCGGCTGGCAACTGGCTCCAGCTTCCCCGCTTCTTCGCTAGCGAACCCCCGGCTGGCGCCCCTGGCGGCCTCTGGCTCCAGGCGGACGGTTGTTGCAGCAAGGCTTCTTGGGTCTCAGTGGAGACCTCCGTCACCGGAAACGTGGCCTTGGCCCGCGGCTGGCAGTTGTTTGCCCCCGCGCATGGCCTGGTCCGGCGATGCACCCTGCACTTCAAGTTTGACGGTGACGCGACCCTCTACGTGAGGGTGTTTGGAGAAGACGGCCGCCGTGTCGGGTGCTGCCCTGAAGACGATGACGGCGATCAGGTGCTGGGACTTGGTGATGGCCGCAACGAGGACGAAGGCGAGCCCGCCGGCGGCGGCGCCCGCAGCTCGCCAAGCTTCAGCGGCTCCCCCTCTGGTGACAGCTCCTCCAGCGGTGGCCGCGATCAACCACCGCGCCGCTACACTCGCTTCGAGGGTGGTAGCGGGTCATCCCGCCGTCGTGCCTCGGTGAAGCGTGAGGAGGAGTCTGATTGAGCTCAGGAGGGCGGCGTGAGTCCCCCCTCACGAGCCGTCGCCGGGCATGCCGCGTCCATTTTGTTTATCTCCTTTCCTGGGTAGAGAGAGAGAGAAGTATGGACCCCGTGGGGGCGTGCTGGAATATTGCCCTTAATTATTATGCTATTTCTATTATTCCCATGCTGTGTTGTGGTGTTGCGGCTGCGTGCTTGTGCGTAGGAATAACTTAGCTCGAGGGGCTCGCTGCCGTTTTCGCCTCGCGAGGTACCTGCCTGAGGCCTCGCCGAGCGTCTTGAAGCCTGCAAAATTTAGCCGGGAGGATAGATTTTGAACCTTTGTCGTGAGGGTGACCGACTTAGGTCCTGTGTTCGCGTCGCGATGCCCGTGGGGCATGGACTGGGAGGGGTGCTCCCGCTGTGAACTTGAGTGAGGAGGCCTCACGAAATTAGGCAAGAAGGTACTCGCGAGGGCGCCCGCGCAGCCCCGTCGCGAGGCTTGCGAAAGAGAGGACGAGTCAGGCGAAAAACAAAGACAAAGAATCACGGGCCGGGGACGGTAAACAACACTAAAAGCAGCTCCAATAAAGTTTCAAACAAGGGTGAACAAGCCAACTGCGGAAAGCAAATGAAAAGCCGCGTCCGGCACCTAATCTAGTCTTCGACGTCTTCTCACCAGCGCAGAGCTAAGTGCTGCCACTGGGCGTGGGCGGGAGCCCCTGAGGCCCAAGGGCGCCACTCCGGAGACTCCGGGGCGTGTACAGCCCCAGCTCATTATTACGTGAGAGTGTCACGGGCGGCGAGCTTCACAGGCATTGGCCTTCTTCATAGGCACCGGGCCTTTTCTCGGGGCGACGAGCTTCACAGGCACCGGGCCTTCTTTGCAGGCACTGGGCCCTTCTTCACAGGCACCGGGCCTTCTTTACAGGCACTGGGCCTTACTTCAAGGGTAGAATCTCCGGAGGTGCTGAATGTTCCACGCGTTCTGAATGGGCACCCCTTCCTGGGTCTCCAAGCGCGCGGCGCCAGGTTTGGAAACATGAACAACCTTGAACGGGCCCTCCCATATGGGCGAGAGCTTGTGCAGCCCTTCCCTGGAGAGCACTCGCCTGAGCACGAGGTCACCTACCTGGAGAGTTCTGGGGTGGATGTTGCGGCAGTGGTACCGCCGCAGCGCCTGCTGGTATCTTGCCACTCGTAGCGAGGCCTCCCGACGGTATTCGTCCCCCAGCACGAGATCCATCCCCCGCATGGCGTCCTGCTGCGCTTCATCAAACGCCAGGACCCGTGCGGAGCGACGCCTGACCTCGTGAGGGAGGACCGCTTCCGCTCCGTAGACGAGGAAGAACGGGGTTTCGCCGGTCGACTTGGTGGCGGTAGTGCGGATAGACCATAGCACGGACTAGAGCTCGTCGTACCAGCCCCTGCCGCATGCCTCCAGCTTCTTTTTGAAGGTCCTGGTCTTGAGGCCTTTCAGGACCTCTGCGTTGGCGCATTCAGCCTGGCCGTTGCTTCGAGGGTGTGCCACTGAGGCGTAGCATATCTGCGTTCCAAGGTTAGCACAATATGTTTTAAAGAGATTGCTGGTGAACTGCGAACCGTTGTCGGTGATGATGCGATTAGGCACCCCGAATCGGCTCACGAGGCCCTTGATGAACTTGACTGTGGAGCCAGCTGGGATGGTGCGGACAGCTTCCACCTCAGCCCACTTGGTGAACTTGTCAATGGCGACGTAGAGGTAGCGATAGCCCCCTGGCGCCCGAGGAAACGGGCCCAAAATGTCCAGCCCTCACACTGCGAACGGCCATGAGAGTGGAACGGTCTGCAGGCCCTGAGCTGGCTGATGAATCTGCTTGGCGTGGAATTGACAGGCTTCGCAAGCCTTCACCAGCTTGACTGCATAGTTGAGTGCTGTAGGCCAATAAAACCCGCTGCAAAATGCCTTGCCGACGAGGGTCCGCGATGACGAGTGGTGCCCACAGTCTCCACCGTGAATGTCTGCTAGCAACTCCTTCCTCTGTTCTCTGGAGATGCAACACAGGGAAACACCGCTGGGCCGTTTCCGGTACAGCTCTCCGTCTTGGATGCAGTAGGCCGTGGCCTGTCGGGCCACGCGTTCCGCGTCCTCTTCTTTCTCTGGTAGAGTCCCTTGCATCAGGTAATCCTTGAGCTCCGCAGTCCAGCATCCTTCCTGAGGCTCCAGCGCCAGAAGCAAGCGTGCTCCTGAGGTCGGGCCACAGGCCGGGGCTCCTGAGGCAGGCAGTTGAGGGAGCTCCTCCCGAGGTTGCGATGTGCTTGATAGTGACGGTGCCGCCGAGGGCTTGAAGAGTCGTTCCTCAAAAACGCCAGGCTCCTGAGGCAGCCGCCTCGATGCCCTCTTGGCGATGTCATCGGCCTCATGATTGGTGCCGCGAGGCTCATGCTGTAGCTCCAGCCCCAAAAACTGCTTTTCCATCTTGCGCACTTCCGCAAGATACGCCTCCATGTGTTCGTCCTTGGGCTCGTATACTTTGTTGGAGAAGTTGACGAGGAGCTGCGAGTCACCCTTGATGATGAGGCGCTTCACCCCCAGTGCGGCCGCTGCCTTTAAGCCTGCTATGAGGCCCTCATATTCTGCTATGTTGTTGGAAACCTTTTCGCCCTGCTAGAAACAGAGCTGCACGGCGTAGTAGAGCTTGTCCTGAGTGGGGGATATAAGCAGTGCGCCTACCCATGTGCCATGTCGTGAGAATGCTCCATCGAAGTGCATAACCCGGCCGTCTGGTGCCTCGCTTCCCGGGGAAAGCGACTGATCTTCTCCTACTTCGAGCCTTGGCGCCTTTGTCCATTCTGCCACAAAATCTGCAAGTGCGGCTCCTTTGACGACTCTGGTCGTGCTGAATTCTAACTGAAACGCTTGCAGCTCGATGTTCCATTCAGCGACCCTTCCAGCGGAGTTAGGACTCCTGAGCACCCTCTCCAATGGGTAGGCTGAGACAACCTTGATGGGGTGACCTTGGAAGTAGTGCCGCAGCTTCCGAGAGGCCACCAATAGCGCAAGCAAGAGCTTTTGGGGCATGGGGTACCGTGCCCTTGCATCCCGCAGCACCGTGCTGACGAAGTACATGGGATGCTCGACAAGGGTGGGCGTGCCGACGGAGCCCGCACCCTTCGGAGAGTCGAGCGCCTCCTGAGGCGTTTGAGCCCCCGGCTCCTGACTGCTTGGTGAGGTCCCCTCAGCCCCAGTGGTGTCTTCCTGTTGAGGCTGGTCTCCATCTGCCGAGGTCGTGGCCCTCGCAAGGCCTTCCTGGCCTTGAGCTGCCGCGGTCGGGGTTGCGGCCGATGCGGCCTTGACCCGGCGCTCCTCCCGAACTGCCACCAGAGCTGCGCTGGCGGAGTAGGGTGTGGCGGCGAGGTAGAGCACCAAGGGCTCCTGAGGGCGTGGGGCCACCATCACCGGAGGGCTGGTCAGGTACTTCTTGAGATCCTGGAACGCTTCGTCAGCCTCTTGAGTCCATTCGAACGGACCCTTCTTCTTCATCAGCTTGAAGAAGGGCAGGGCTCGTTCCCCCAGCTTGGAGATGAAGCGTCCTAATGCGGTTACTCGCCCGGCGAGCTTCTGCATTTCCCTGAGGGTTTGCGGCGGACTCATGTCGTCGATTGCCTTGACCTTCTCTGGGTTAGCCTTGATACCTCTGTGGGACACGAGGAAGCCCAGAAGCTTGCCAGAAGGAACACCGAACACGCACTTCTCCGGGTTGAGCCACAGGTCCACTTCACGAAGGCTCGCGAAGGTTTCTTCCAGGTCCTGTATCAGGGTCTTGGCCTCCCGAGACTTCACCACGATGTCGTCGACGTAGGCCTCGGCGTTCCTCCCAAGCTGCCGGCCCAAGGCGATATGCATCAGTCGCTGAAATGTTGTGCCTGCGTTGTGCAATCCAAACGGCATGCAGGTGTAGCAGTACACCCCACACGGGGTCAGGAAGGCCGTTTTCTCCACATCTTCTACCGCCATCTTGATCTGGTGATAGCCCGAGAAGGCATCCAGAAAGCACAACAGGTCGCACTCAGCGGTGGAGTCGACGATTTGGTCGATGCGGGGGAGCGGGAACGGATCTTGAGGGCAGGCCTTGTTGAGGTTGGTGAAGTCGACGCACATGCGCTCCTTTCCTCCCTTCTTCGGCACAACAACAGGGTTGGCCAGCCATTCCGGATAGCGAACCTCGCGAATGACTCCCGTAGCTTCTAGCTTGCGGGTTTCTTGGACGATGAAGGCCTGCTTCTCGGTGGACTGCCGCCTTGCTTTCTGCTTCACGGGGCGCACATTGGGGCACACGTTCAGGTGGTGCTCGATCACCTGCCTTGGGACTCCCGCTAGCTGCTTGGGTTCCCACGCGAACACCTCCTTGTTTGCACGCAAGAATTTCACTAGAGCCTCCTCTTGCTCGGGGTTGAGGTTGGCGCCTATGGTGAAGGTGGCGCCGGAGGATCCATCCTCATCGACTGGTACCTGCTTAGTCTCCGCCTTATCTTGGGTGAACAGCTGCTTCTTCTTGGTTGGCGCAGCCCCCTTGGCCATGAGGGTGTCGGCGCTGGTGGGCTACGCCACCGCAGCCACCTTGAAGGCGAGCTTGAGCGCCTGCAGAGCATCCTTTGTATCTCCAGCTACGGTGAGGACGCCGCTGCTCCCGGGCATCTTCATGAGGTTGTAGGCCGGGTGAGTCTCTGCCATGAGCTGGGCCAAGGCAGGGTAGCCGAGGATGGCGTTGTACGGGAGGCCGATGGGGGCGATGTCGAAGTCGACCAGCTCTGTGCGGAAGTTGTCGTGGGTGCCTAAGGTCACCGGGAGGCGGATCTGCCCCAGGGAGCCGGTGGAACTGCCTCCGACGCCCGAGAAGGACTTGCTGGGTCGGAGTCGCTCCAGGGGCACGTGGAGGAGGCTGAAGGCCTCCACTGAGAGCACGTTGAGGCTGGTACCGCCGTCGATGAGGGTCCTGGTGATGGCCACCTGGCAGATGGTGGGAGTGCACAACATCGGGAGCGCACCCGAGCATGCGGTGTTGGTGGGGTGATCGTCCAAGCTGAAGGTCAGGTCGGCCTTGGGTGCCACCCAACCCGGAGGGGCTTCGCGGCGCGTGAGGGTGGCACCGATCTGGCGGACGAATGGCTTGACGTGACGGATCAAGGGTGGCGCTTGCGAGCCGCCCAGGATAGCTGCGACGACCGGGGGCGCCGGCGCAGCATAATGGGCGAGGAAGAGACTGCGCAACTCCTCCCAGGAAGCCACCGAAGCCGTTGGCAGGTGGAGCAGCCACATGCGCGGAACGCCGGTGAGGGCCATGGGAAGCCAGTTAGCCATGACCCTGTCATCGCCCCCAACCTTGAGGACGGCCTCCTCATACGCCAGCAGGAAAGCTAGCGGGTCCATCGCGTCGTCGTAGCGCGGAGGCATCTCTGGCTTGAACTTGTTCGGCCATCGCACCTGTCGCAAGGCGGGGGCCAAGGCTCGGAGCCCCCTAGCCCCAGTGTCGGCGTCGGCAGCCGGGGCGGGCGGCGCGTTGTCCGCCATGAGGGCGAAGCGCGGTGTTGATGAAGAGCGGGTCGACGGAAGAGAGAGATCCGGCTCACCCCTACCTGGCGCGCCAAATGTCGGATATCGGGTTCCGGCAAAACCCTTAAGTTTCGAACTCTGGGGTGCGCGCGAAGATCTTCCCCCTACCGATCCACGTCCCAACGCCGCACTGAGAATCTAGCTACACGATGAACAACACAAGGGACACAAGGTTTATACTGATTCGGGCCACCGTTGTGGTGTAATACCCTAATCCAGTGTGTGGTGTGGTGGATTGCCTCAGGGGCTGATGATGAACAGTACAAAGGAAGAACAGCCTTGCGAGAGGTGTTCTTGGGCTGGTGCGGTGAACTACTTGGGTGAGTTCGATCGCCTCTGGATCTGATGAGAACTCGATGCCCTCTACTGTGGTGGCTATCTCTATATATAGAGGCCCTGGTCCTCTTCCCAGGTATTGAGCGGGAAGGGTGCCAACAACGGCCATTTTGAAGGGGAACATCTAGTACAAGTTATCCTGACTAAAGTTGGTCTTCGGCTGCCAAAGGCACTGGCGATGACGCCGTCTGGGCTCCACGGTGACCTCCGTCATGCCGCTCTGCTGGTCTTGGTCTCGTTGCACCGAAACAGTAACCTTTTCTTGATGCCTCGGTACTCCACGCCTGCGCTTGCCCCCTTTGGACCAAAGAGGAAACAAGGACACTGCGCAGGCCGGCGCCCGCCTGGTCTCGATCGTCATGGCTTGCGTCATGAGCAACTCGCGAGGTACGCTTGCCTTGATCTCTCCGCCTCCTCACGAGCCGTCCTGGTGAGGCCGTTCCTGAGGAAGCCTTGCGTCGTCCGCCCCGCGAGGCTTGGCCCCTCGCGAGGGTCTTGAGCTTGAGATGATATAGATGGGCCGTACTGGACCACCACTTGAGCCACGCCGCAGGCCGCAGGCAGGCAAGTCTTGGGACCCCCGTTCCCAGAACGCCGACAGTAGCTGGTGGGTCCCAGCAGTCAGAGGCGAATCGTTTTTTTGCCCGTAATATGGACGCACTTCCTTGCGTGCGAAGATGTAGCTGGTAGGTCCCAGCAGTCAGGGGGAGAAAACATTATTTTTCAGGGTAAAAAGGATGCAGTTGCATGCATGCGTCCATGGGCGTGGTGCGTCTCCACTGTCAGCCTCTCACGTACAGTCATCTTCCGATGACTCTCGTTTGTTGACCAGGTTGACCACACCGTGCCGAGCGCACCAAGGTTGATGGACGACGGAGAGGCCCCAGACTGGAACGACCCGGAGATGGGGAAGACGCGACAGTGGAATCGCAGATGGAGAGGAGTGGGAAACTTGACTGGTTCGGGTGCGCAGAAGCACTGCCACCCACGGGAGACAGGAGCAAGAACAAAGGTTGAAGAAGGAGCACGGTTGTTGGATTAACATCCAACGGTCCAGCTGCTAGAATCATTTGTTGATTAAGTTGACAAAGCCCTGCGTACACGTCTGCTTAGTAGGCCCACATGTCAGCCACCAAATCTGCCGGGTCCCAGCTGTCATCGGGAGGAATAGTTTTTTCGCATAACAAAGAGGCACTTCCTTCCATGCGAAGATACAGCCGGTGGGTCCCAACTTTCAGGGGGAGGAAACAGCCTAATCAGGAGGAACTTTCCTTCCGTGCGACCATGGACCTCGTGGGTCCCAGCCGTTAGGCTCTCACGTACAGTCCTCTTTCGATGACTCTCGTTTGTTGACCACGCCGCGCCGACCGCAGCGAGGCGGTGGACGACGGCGAGGCCCCTGACTGGAACGACCCGGAGATGGGGAAGACGCGACAGTGGAGTCGCAGACGGAGAGGAGTGGGAAACTTGACTGGTTCAGGTGCGGGGTGGGACTACACTCGGCAGAGAATAACAGGAGGTGTGGAGTGGAGGGATGGCTTGGCCGTCGGCAGGGTAGCGTTTCGCTGTGAGGCACGCAAAACAACGCCGCTGGACGCTGGAGGCTAGAGCAGGCGGTCCCGGGAGCGCTGGGGGAAGAAGACGAGAGATTGAAGAAGAATGTCGGCCGTTGGATGTAAATCCGACGCCTTGCTTAGGCTTCGACCTACTGGCCCACATGTCAGCCAGTCCATTTGTTTTTTAGTCCATTTGGTGGGCTAGGTGAAACAATGATGTAGCATCTATGCAACCCGTTTATATATATGGTAGAATTTAAAGCCCATTTGCATTTTCTCGAAATCCGCGGACTTGCTGGGCTGGGTGAAAATATCATGTTGGGCTCGACGGAGAAATAAAAACATAAACACATGATTGCATGTCTATTACTACATTGGTCAGTAAAATCTTTGCAAGCTTGTGTACGCAATCACTAGGAGTTAACTTGCCAAGTTATATATAAATAATAATAATAATTATTTTGTAAGAACTTTGAATTTATGAAATAAAATATCATTTTAATTTGATGAGTTAATAGGACGTGGGGTATTACTATTTTTAGGCTAGACATGGGACAATTGAGTTGGTTCTAGGGAAAAGTACTGGGAGAAAACTCAGTTTACATCGAAAAAGAAAGTGGAAGAAAATTCAGATATAGGATTAATGAAAACAAAAAATAAAGGAAGTGGGAAGGTCTATAAAATGGTTGGACGAACGACAGGTTTAACGGAACCTTATGTTGTTTCTATTATATATATATGTAATAAAATAAGATATATATATATATACTATTATTGAAGGGAAAACATAGGTTCAGTTTTGCATTCTTATAGAAAAATAGAACGGAGCTGTGCGTCGTCTTGAAAAAACAAACATAACTTGGGCTGCTGATGTTATAGACAAGCTAGGTTGGGAGGCCCAGAGGCCGCTTGATCCAAAAAACGTTGAAACATGTCGTGGGCTGCCCATGTTAAACAACAAAACCTAGGCCATGGACCTGGTGGGCCCGGGACTGTCGGCCTCTCGACGAACAGTTGTCTCCCGATTCCTCTTGTTTTAGTGACCATGTTGGGAACAACAGACGGCGGTGCCGCGGCTAGAGCACCAAGGCGGAGGACAACGTCGAGACCGCGGACCGAACGAACCTGAGCGGGGGAAGATGCAGGCGGAGGGGAGTACGAGGGTTGTCTTGTTCGGATGCAGGGTGGCCGGTGGAGCTCCTTGGTATCATTGTCTTCTTTCATGTTGGCGTAGGAGGGGTTGATGATGGTCTTGGTGAGGTCAACCACGGAGTCCTTCTCCTACCCGTTGCCGATGATCTTGTATTGCTTCTGGATGTCGACAAGCTTGTTGCACCAGATGGCCGAATCGTCGCGTTCTTCCTTCTCTCCACCGTAGCAAAGGTGCAGTCGGCGCTGCCGATGAAACGGGCGAATGCTCCAGAACCTCTGATGGCCCTACAGTAGTGGTAGACGAGAACCTCGTCTCGCACGCATACCTTGGCGACCACGTCTGCTGGTCCCAGTCAGTAGACGAATGGATGGGTACAAGGCCTGCGACCTTGTGCTTTCTCGTCCTGTAGGTACTTCTTGAACTCGGCGAGGCAGAGCTTCACCGAGTCTGGATCGTTGGTGTACATCATATTCAACTTGGTGCCGCCATGGGACTGAACGGAGAACTCAAAGGTGAACTCCTTGCTGAAGTCCATATCCAGCAGGCTCACCCCTCGGATCGCCATTGGAGTCTCATCAAGTGAACGAGTGAGTAGGCGGCAGCAGCAGTACGTTTTTCAGCTCTTGGGGAACTGGATTCAACAGTAAACTGAGTGTGTATAGGCGACAACAGTTACTACCCCTCCTTCGCCGGCTGCATGCCCGGCAGAATATGCACCCTCGGCGCATTCAAATGCCTCCATTAAGAAACCTATTCTGGCCACACACGTCGGTTCACGAGTCTGTATTGGTACTATAATAACAAGTGTTAGTGGCCACTTTACTTAAATTTAATTAGCTTTAATTAAAATATATTCTTAAAACAAGCAATGCATTGGCTCGTTCTATCAGTGCCATAGGATCAACATGCACAACAATTAGAATTATTATTCTAAGGACGCACATGATCAGCACATTTCCCTCACTTTCACACAGAAAATACTACCAAATTTGAACAGTTTGTTATGGTTGATGTCCTCTGCATCATCATGCCGTGTTTACCAGCTTGCAAGATTCAGAACCAACAAGTAAGATTCAAATAATAAGTACAACAAAGATGCCTACACATCTCATTGATTCCCAGCTTGCAAGATTCAGAACCAACCCATTAGAGCGTTTTGATAAAGTGAATATCAGGATTAAATCCATCTTGGCTAGCCGTGTCACAATCCAAGAACTTGGCGAATGCTCTTGACCATCACTACATCTGTAGTACAGTATTCCTGTTTGCACAGATAAGAAAGAGCATGATTACTATAATAGTGGCACTAGTTGAAGCAACCGGTGTGAGGGGCCCTATGCCGCCACGACTCGATGTGGTGAACCTGCAACTCCACTCGGATGAGGCCAGCCTGGAGTTCCATGATTCAATTCATGCACCTTTTTCTGCAGTTCGCTTGAAATGAAGCAAAGATTGCATCATTCAGCTAGCAAGAAGTACTTGCTCTCGTGAGCTGGCAGGTTCTTCTTTTGTAGTTGCACTAAAATTCAGCAACATTGAGGTTGGCTGTCCTGCTCATGTAAGGTGCAACTATAATTTGCTTATCCTTTTGTGCAGTTCCACTAAAATAAAGTGCCATTGTGGTGAGAGTGACGGATCATCTTGCAAAAGCTAACAAATGTTGCACGAGATTACCAGCAGAATTTGATGGAGATTTTGGGAACTCCAATCACCATTTTGTGCAGTTCCACCAAAATTGAGAGATGTTGCCCACGTGACATTTTAGTTGAACTGCACAAGACACTCATTCCAAAAAAAGTGTTTTGTGCAGTTCACCAAAAGGTCACAATAGCAACAGGTGAAATGGATATCCCTATCTGCACAAAAAGATAGAAAGTAAACAGTTGCTGGTCAATAAGAATATATGAAACATGCACGAAATGAAAAGAAGCATATTAATTATGTTCATGGCAATCATGCAAGGACAGTAGAAATTTTAAAACGTCAGCAATGCTTCATGTTACTGGAAGCATTACGATCAACTATGACATTCGTCAAATATGGGATTACTTTAATGGTGGCATTGCTTGTTTACCAGATACAGTAAATCAACAGCAGCTAAGGAGTTGGTTTAAGGGCATGGGACCGTGGGGACACCATGTCACTCAGCAGCATAAAGAAGCAACTTACTTATCATACTGGGGAAAACAACAGGAGTACCATTTGTTAACACAGTTTAATTGCATCATATCACTGGAGGCATTAGATTAACAATAACACTGGTTAGACATGTCCTTAAGGTAATAGTGTGATCGCTTCATTTTACATGCGCTCTTACATTAACAACAACAAAAGGTTGGTATAAGGACATGCGATAGTGGACGCATCAGCACAATGTACCGACAAGGAGGCATAAAGTGGTGATGCCGAGTTTGTTCATGCTCTGTGAGGGCAGCAAATCTAATCCTGGAGAACTTTTACTATGTGAGGGCAGCAAATCTAATCCTGGAGACCTTTTACTATGTGAGAGCAGCAAATCTAAACCTGGAGACCTTTTACTATGTGAGGGCAGCAAATCTAATCCTGGACATACTCTGTTGATTTGTCCACCAGCCGCCACTTTCTATCCTTTTTCCAACCAATAATAGATCTATTCCTTATCCAGTTTGTACTGAGTTTTCCCATTATCTCCCTTTTCAACCAAGAGACCAGTTGGGTATCCGGTCTCTACTACTTTCCCCCTGTTATTTCCTCTTTGAATCAAGTCCTAGATTCATGCTACTATCCCCCCTTTCTTTGTTGTTTGAACCAAGTCCTAGATTCGGATGCAAGAAGTAGCTTTACCTCTAATAATACTAAAAATTTAGGTGGATTTGGAAGAGCTGATGGAAGTAGAAAAAGATGCACATGCAGACACGTTGGGAGCTGGGGCAGTAGATCAAGGCCGCTTTCGAAGAACTTGTACCTGAGGTTCGTCGGGATGTTGGCGGCGGCAGGTCCGATCTGCGCACAATACGGCACGGACGAAGAAGGGTTGGAGGACCTCCCGAGCTGGCGCTGTGTCGGAGAGAACGGCACGGGCAGAGGAACGAGCCTCGCCTGCAGCTGTGGGTTTCCTCCCTCGGCGGTGATGACCGCGTGAACGATGCACCTTTTAGTCCTCTACACACACCGACTGAAGGGATCCGGCCGGATCTGTGACCAGCGGTGAGCAGAGAGAAAATGTTGCTACTGCTGTCTTGTTTAGATCTGGAGAGGATGAGAGAATGAAGAGAGCAACCCTAGTAAACCAAGCGCTCAGGCCCTGCGTACATATATAGTGGAGTGATTATCTTTTTCTCTCCACAACAAGCATTTCAACTTGTGTACGTGGCATTAAAGAAAAGAAACTCTCTATTTAAGGTGACTAACTGTACGACTCCTACTTACTACTAGTAGTACTAGTATTGTTCACTTGTGCTCCCCGTCCCTCCATTCATTGAACAACCCCACGGGTGAATAAACATATAATACTAGTATTTATATAGAATGAACAAGCGCGAACTATTTTCGCGTAGTTAAAAGTTGAGGGTCGGGCTTTTCCCGGGCAGTTCCCGCGGTAGTTTTCGGGTGGGCAGTTTGACAGAGAGGCGATGAGGGCGAGGGAGTGGCGGATTCAAACTTAGTGCTGGAAAGGTCGGGCTGTACGATTTGACGGCACGTTAGTGCTAGAAAGACTTGTGATATGACTACTCACTATGGTCATGAATTACTGGCGCTATGACCGGGTGATGCCCCCCTTCGTTCCGCACTCTAATCTGGTGCATGACACGTCGACCCGGATGCTGGATCTCCCACATGTCGGAGAAGTACGTAGTAAGAAGGAGCAAAGAATGATGCGGTATATACTACTACTACTACTACTCACGTCGGAGGAGTGCGAACCACGGCAGCCCAGTGAACCAGCAGTGCGAACCACGGTAGCCTAGTGAACCAGCAGTGCGAACCACGGTAGCCCAATGAACCAGCAATAGAAAACAATGTGGTGATATGGCCATAAAAACAATGTGCTACGGTCCAGACTGTAGCATGTACAGTACTACTCCTCTTTGTTTGGATCCCTCAGTTAGAGCTAGTTTGGGTTGAAATAGCCTCAAATTATCGATACAGGAGGGGTTAGTTTGAGTTAGTTTGCTCTAACCCAGCTAAAAAAACTAGCCCGGTGAAGAGGTTCTAATTGGGTTAGTTATCCTCGGGCCCACTAAATGAGAACTAAAAAAATCTCCCCTGCCCGCACCAGATCACTCCCCCCTCACACGACTCCTCTCTGTTCCCCATCGGGCCGCCCGCCCAAGCACCGCTCTGCCGCTCGCCCTCTCTCTCCTCTGGCCGCCCTCTCCCTCCGGCGTCCGCCGCCCTACTCCGGCCGCCCTCTCCCTCCGGCCTTCGAAGTTCGCCCTGCTCCCCCTTCACCGGTCATTTTTCTCCCTCTGTCGTGCGCGGAGGCGGCGCATCTACCAGGGAGGTCGCGAGAGGGGTGAGTTTATTCGTTCCCTCTTTGTGTCACAACCATATCATTGATCTTGCCTGCTCTAGCGCTAATTCTGATTTGGAAAAGTAGATCCTGATCAAACTTGGTATAGATTTGTGGTG
The DNA here is from genome assembly GCF_018294505.1 of Triticum aestivum. Classification (NCBI taxonomy): domain Eukaryota; kingdom Viridiplantae; phylum Streptophyta; class Magnoliopsida; order Poales; family Poaceae; genus Triticum; species Triticum aestivum. The sequence goes on from NC_057796.1 coordinate 212,749,177, forward strand.
CACGCATGGAATTGTTAGATGCTGCTTGAGGAGGTAATAAATCTTTCTAGAGGCCCAAAGATTCAGTTCAGCTTTCTAGGTATTTCAGTTTTAGGCTTGCATTATTTCTAGAGGACCAAAGATTCAGTCCACCTTTCGAGGTATTTCAGTGTCAAGCTTGCATTATTTCTAGAGGCGCAAAGATTCAGTTCACCTTTCTAGGTATTTTAGTTTCAGGCTTGCATTATTTCTAGAGGCCCAAAGATTCAGTTCACCTTTCTAGGTATTTTAGTTTTAGGCTTGCATTATTTCTAGAGGCCCAAAGATTAAGTTCGCAGTCGGGGGCAAGCGGCCCTGCTACCCATGCCGGTGTTGACCTCAGCTCGCCAGCACCAGCGTAGGAGGGGTTCCCGTGGCTTGGGCTCCTCCCTGGGTGCGTGAGGGGCTCCGGGCTCCCTCCCTATCGTGAATGACTTCCGTGATCAGTTCGCTAGTGCTTTGTTTCATGGAGTGTATTTTTTTATGAAGCTTGATTGACTACTTGTATGTTCAAGTGGGATATCTCATTTGTACGGACAAGTAAAATTTATCATGTTTTGCATGCTTGATTTGTAAAGATGGTTCGTTTATGTCAATTGTGAGTGGGAGGAGGCCACACAAGAGCCGGCCACACCAAATCTGGCAGGAAATAGGGCCCAAAGTAGTCAAATGATTGAGAAAGAGCATTTATTGTCAATCTAACCCCGCCATCCATACACCTCTTTGGTTTAGACTTAGTTCAGGGTTAGTTCAGGGTTAGAATCTAACTCTAACCTCTAACTGAGTTAGAGTTCTCCTTGTCTCGGTTCATCGTCATCATACTTTCCCCATTCCTGTGTTTTCAGTATCTTGCGAATCAATGAGGCCCTTTTTTTGCGGGAAAAATCAAAGAGGCCCTTAGACTGGTTTAGGTCCGGTCATTTTTTATAAACATGTTATGTCCAAAATTTAATGAACGTGCTCCAGTTTCATGTAATAATTCAATCATTGATTTATTGTTCTGCGGGGGGTTTTCATGTAATTCGTGAGGTCTGAAATGTAAAGTACCCCGTCATATGCTCCGAGACGTGCATGCACTATGACCCAGATGCTCTAAGTCCCACATGTCGGCGAAAGGGAGCACGTGGAAATAGCCTAGGAGTACATATAGGAGGATAAATGCGTGAAAAAATATGTACTATGAAGCGTAGCTGCGGTTCGAAAAGGAGACCTAAAGTGATGACAGCCATAGGTCGGACGCACCCAACTAGTGGTACTAGACATACGACTATTTTCCCTAAAAAAAGAGGTACGAGTGCTAAGTACTCCTATTCTACCAACACGAGTCCCATCTGACAACAGCGTCAATGCTACAGCTAGCTCTCCTCAGTCGTTTCTCTCTTCTAATTCTAAAATCGGCCGACGCCCGGTGGGCGGGGTGGGTTTGCTCAACTGCGGCCCCACCTCACAGTGAAAACATTACGACTGGAATAAAAATGCCATATACTCCCTCCGTTCCTAAATATAGGCCTTTTTAGATACTATTTAAAATGGAATGCAACATACTAATGTATGTAGACATATTTAGAGTGTAGATTCACTCATTTTGCTCTGTATGTAGTCACTTGATGGAATCTTTAGAAAGACTTATATTTGGGAACGGAGGGAGTACTATACTAATAAAACATTAAGGCCACGAGGCGATGCAGTGCTGGTTACAGGAGGCAAGAATAAGAGATGCATCCATCGATGACGTCCACCTCCTCGACTCAGGGTGACGGCCCACCGAACGGCAGGTAAGTAGTAGCGGCTTTCGTGGCCAGGTCGACGTGCTTCTGAACAATGGCGTCCAAAGATTCCAGCCGCTAGAAGAAGGCCAACGTCTTTCTGTCCTCGCTTGCCTTGTAGTGGCCTATGTAGACGATTTCCTCGTAGACGTGGATGTGCAGTTCGATGGTTTCTTGCATGGCGAGGCACTGCGCGGCAAGCGCGGCCTTGAGGTGCACATTCTTCATCGTGACCTCCAGCACCTGCAGGGCCACCAGGTCTTGAAAGAGTTTGTCACCATGGAGGTCGATGAGGGTGGCAGGCAATGAGGAGCCTGGGCGCGCGGGCTGGAGCAGTATGGCAAGGTCGTCCGCGCGCTTCTTGACGGCGGTGAACTTGCGGATGGAGTTGACCATCATGTCGTCCATGCGAGAGGCAAAGCCGGCATCGGCGAGGGCTATGATGCCGGCGGTCGCTAGCACCGTCTGGAAACGCTGCACGGTGCGGGGCCGCAGGCCGGCGCCTTGGATGATTTGACACAACCGACTGCCGCTCGCGTCCATCGCCTCCATAGGTGCTTGTGGCTTCTGGTCAGTTGGTCTTGGATTGGAGTGAGCAGTGTTGCGCAGAGACTAGGAGTAGATGGATTGGAGTGGTGGGGCGCCTTTATATGAGAGTCCAAACTTTGTTGCATTCACATCGTGCTGGCTCTATTCTGCTTCTCCAATTAATTCCCTCCCCATGTAATTGAGGATGCATCATTGACCGTTCAATGTCTCGGGAACCGCTACCCTCTCCCTCCTTGGCATTCAAGCACCTATGGAGGCGACTGCCGCTCGCGTCTATCGCGTGTCAGGAGACGTTCCCGTCGATGACGAGGTGCCTGTGGTGACTTTGTAAATTTCAAGATGATAGTGCCGGCTCAGTCTTTCGGAGGTGCTCACGCCCCTCCCAATGCTTCACCTTGTACAGGTGCTAAGGCTGCCATGTAGGCAAAAATTCTGATATGGCAAGGTTAAGAGGAGGGAGATGAGTGTGGTGACCCCACGAAGAAACCGCTGTCTTGTTTAGATCTGGAGAGGATGAGAGAATTAAGAGAGCAACCCTAGTAAACCAAGTGCTCTGGCCCCTGCGTACATATATAGTGGAGTGATTATCTTTTTCTCTCCACAACAAGCGTTTCAATTTGTGTACGTGGCATTAAAGAAAAGAAACTCTCTATTTAAGGTGACTAACTGTACGACTCCTACTTACTACTAGTAGTACTAGTATTGTTCACTTGTGCTCCCCGTCCCTCCATTCATTGAACAACCCCACAGGTGAATAAACATACAGTACTAGTATTTATACAGAATGAACAAGCGCGAACTATTTTCGCGTAGTTAAAAGTTGAGGGCGGGGCTTTTCCCGGGCAGTTCCCGTGGCAGTTTTCGGGTAGGCGGTTTGACAGAGAGGCGATGAGGGTGAGGGAGTGGCGAATTCAAACTTACTGCTGGAAATGTCGGGCTGTGCGACTGGACGACGCGTTACTGCTGGAAAGACTTGTGATATGACTACTCACTATAGTCATGAATTACACGCGCTATGACCGGGTGATGGCCCCCTTCCGTTCCGCACTCTAATCTGGTGCATGACACGTCGACCCGGATGCTGGCTCTCCCACATGTCAGCAAAGTAAGTAGTAAGAAGGAGCAAAGAATGATGTGGTATATACTACTACTACTACTCACATCGGAGGAGTGCGAACCATGGCAGCCCAGTGAACCAGCAGTGCGAACCACGCTAGCCCAGTGAACCAGCAGTGCGAACCACGGTAGCCAAGTGAACCAGCAGTAGAAAACAATGTGGTGATATGGCCATAAAAAACAATGTGCTACGGTCCAGACTGTAGCATGTACAATACTACTCCTCTTTGTTTGGATCCCTTAGTTAGAGCTAGTTTGGGTTGAAATAGCCTCAAATTATCGATACAGGAGGGGTTAGTTTGAGCTAGTTTGCTCTAACCCACCTAAAAAAACTAGCCTGGTGAAGAGGTTCTAATTGGGTTAGTTATCCTCGGGCCCACTAAAAGAGAACTAAAAAAATCTCCCTTGCCCGCACCAGATCACTCCCCCCTCGCACGACTCCTCTCTGTTCCCCATTGGGCTACCCGCCCAAGCACTGCTCTGCCGCTCGCCCTCTCTCTCCTCCGACCGCCCTCTCCCTCCGGCGTCCGCCGCCCTACTCCGGCCGCCCTCTCCCTTCGGCCTTCGAAGGTTGCCCCACTCCCCCTTCACCGGTCATTTTTCTCCCTCTGTCGTGCGCGGAGGCGGCGCATGTACGAGGGAGGTTGCGAGAGGGGTGAGTTTATTCGTTCCCTCTTTGTGTCACAACCATATCATTGATCTTGCTCGCTCTAGCGCTAATTCTGATTTGGAAAAGTATATCCTGATCAAACTTGGTACAGATTTGTGGTGCACGCATGGAATTGTTTGATGCTGCTTGAGGAGGTAATAAATCTTTCTAGAGGCCCAAAGATTCAGTTCAGCTTTCTAGGTATTTCAGTTTCAGGCTTGCATTATTTCTAGAGGCCCAAAGATTCAGTCCACCTTTCTGGGTATTTCAGTTTCAGGCTTGCATTATTTCTAGAGGCGCAAAGATTCAGTTCAGCTTTCTAGGTATTTCAGTTTCAGGCTTGCATTATTTCTACAGGCCCAAAGATTCAGTTCACCTTTCTAGGTATTTCAGTTTCAGGCTTGCATTATTTCTAGAGGCCCAAAGATTAAGTTCGCAGTCGGGGGCAAGCGGCCCTGCTACCCATGCCGGTGTCGACCTTAACTCGCAAGCGCCAGCGTCGGAGGGGTTCCCGCGGCTTGGGCTCCTCCCTGGGTGCGTGAGGGGCTCCGGGCTCCCTCCCTATCGTGAATGACTTCCGTGATCAGTTAGCTCGTGCTTTGTTTCATGGAGTGTAATTTTTTTGTGAAGCTTGATTGACGACTTGTATGTTTAAGTGGGATATCTCATTTGTATGGACAAAGTAAAATTTATCATGTTTTGCATGCTTGATTTGTAAAGATGGTTCGTTTATGTCAATTGTGAGTGGGAGGAGGCCACACAAGAGCCGGCCACACCAAATCCGGCAGGAAATAGGGTCCAAAGTAGTCAAATGATTGAGAAAGAGCATTTATTGTCAATCTAACCCTACCATCCATACACCTCTTTGGTTTAGAGTTAGTTCAGGGTTAGAATATAACTCTAACCTCTAACTGAGTTAGAGTTCTCCTTGTCTCAGTTCATCGCCATCATACTTTCCCCATTCCTGTGTTTTCAGTATCTTGCGAATCAATGAGGCCCTTTTTTGCGGGAAAAATAAAAGAGGCCCTTAGATTGGTTTAGGTCCGGTCATTTTTTATAAACATGTTATGTCCAAAATTTAATGAACGTGCTCCGGTTTCTACGAAAATAATCTGGTTTAATGTAATAATTTATTTATTTATTTATTCTTCTGCGGGGGGTTTGCATGTAATTCGTGAGGTCTGAAATGTAAAGTACCCCATCATATGCTCCGAGTCGTGCATGCACTACGACCCAGATGCTCTACATGTCGGCGAAATGGAGCACAATAGCCTAGGAGTACATATAGGAGGATAAATGCGTGAAAAATATGTACTGTGAAGCATAGCTACGGTTCGAAAAGGATACCTAAAGTGATGACAGCTATAGGTCGCACGCACCCAACTAGTGGTACTAGACATACGACTATTTTTCCCCTAAAAAAGAGGTACGAGTGCTAAGTACTCCTATTCTATCAACATGAGTCCCATCTGACAACAACATCCATGCTACAGCTAGCTCTCCTCCCTTGTTTCTCTCTTCTAATTCTAAACTCGGTCGACGCCCGATGGGCGGGGTGGGTTTGCTCAACTGCGGCCCCACCTCACAGTGAAAACGTTACGACTGTAATAAAAATGTCATATACTCCCTCCGTTCCTAAATATAAGCCTTTTTAGATACTATTTAAAATGGAATACATCATACGGATGTATGTATACATATTTTAGAGTGTAGATTCACTCATTTTGCTCTGTATGTAGTCACTTGCTGAAATCTTTAGAAAGACTTATATTTGGGAAGAGAGGGAGTACTATACTAATAAAACATTAAGGCCACAAGGCGATGCAGTGCTGGTTATAGGAGGCAAGAATAAGAGATGCATCCATCGACGACGTCCACCGCCTCGACTCAGGGTGCCGGCCCACCGAACGGCGGGTAAGTAGCAGCGGCTTTCATGGCCAGGTCGACGTGCTTCTGAACAATGGCGTCCAAAGATTCCAGCCGCTAGAAGAAGGCCAACATATTTCTGTCCTCTCTTGCCTTGTAGTGGCCTATGTAGACGATTTCCTCATAGACGTGGATGTGCAGGTCGATGGCGTCTTGCATGGCGAGGCGCTGCGCGGCGAGCGCGGCCTCGAGGTGCACATTCTTCGTCGCGACCTCCGGCACCTGCAGGGCCACCAGGGCTTGAAAGAGTTTGTCACCATGGAGGTCGATGAGGGTAGCAGGCAATGAGGAGCCTGGGCACGCGGGCTGGAGCAGTATGGCAAGGTCGTCCGCGCGCTTCTTGACGGCGGTGAACTTGCGGATGGAGTTGACCATCATGTCGTCCATGCGAGAGGCGAAGCCGGCGTCGGCGAGGGCTACGATGCTGGCGGTCGCTAGCACCGTCTGGAAACGCTGAGCGGTGCAGGGCCGCAGGCCGGCGCCTTGGATGATTTGGCACAGCCGACTGCCGCTCGCGTCCATCGCCTCCATAGGTGCTTATGGCTTCTGGTCACTTGGTTTTGGATTGGAGTGAGCAGTGTTGCGCAGAGACTAGGAGTAGATGGATTGGAGTGGTGGGGCACCTTTATATGAGAGTCCAAACTTTGTTGCATTCACATCGTGCTGGCTCTATTCTGCTTCTCCAATTAATTCCCTCCCCATGTAATTGAGGATGCATCATTGACCGTTCAACATCTGGGGAACCGCTACCCTCTCCCTCCTTGGCATTCTAGCACCTGTGGAGGCGACTGCCGCTCGCGTCTATCGCGTGTCAAGAGCGTTCCCGTCGACGATGAGGTGCCTGTGGTGACTTCGTAAATTTCAAGATGATAGTGCCGGCTCAGTCTTTCGGAGGTGCTCACGCCCCTCCCAATGCTCCACCTTGTACAAGTGATAAGGCTGCCATGTAGGCAAAAAGTCTGATGTGGCAAGGTTAAGAGGAGAGAGATGAGTGTGGTGATCCCAGGAAGAAACAATGCCAAGCACGAGAACCTACGGAAAACACTTAAATTGGAAGGATCCCGCCAATGCATGAATAACTTTAGTTGCAAAATCATTAAATGAAGGATGCTTAGCACCAACAAGTTAAGCACCTATGCATTGGGACTTTAGTTGCTAAAGTTTTTAATGTGCTTATTAGCACCTCATGTAAGCACCAATGCATTGGAACTAGCCTCATAGGGGTAGGGTGTGCGTGTGTGCGTTCATAGGGGTGAGTGTATGCGCGTGTATATGAGCGCTTGCGTCTGTACTGTGTTAAAAAATGTAAATGCGTGTCAAAAAGAGACTAGTCAATTACTCAATATTGTGCACCACAGAGAGGAAAACGAGAGAACTACGTATTTATTTACGGTGCAGATTCACTCATTTTTCTCCATATGTACTCCGTCTCGGTGTAGTCTAGTCACTTGTTGAAATCTCTAGAAAGGCAAATACTCCTTTCTGGTTTACAGGGCTATACTAGCAAGTACGTACTACAATAGTGGGCTCACATAGCAATTTTGTCGCATGCAAGAGCCTGGCTATATGCGTGCTCCAAGGATCGCAACGGCCACGTTCGGGTTGCGCTTGGCTCTTCGCCTCTTCGAGAAGACGAACAATGATGTTACTACTACTGCTTCTACAGTATCGAATCCACTGCTGCATGTCCGTCCACCGGGAGCGGGAGGGAAAGCCTGTCCTCGTCTGCGAGCAACCGCGCGCATGGGCGAGGGAGAAGGCGTGTAGTAGTAAAATCAAGCTTCTCCTCATTGTACGAGTTGACGCGACACATCATAGCACTGGCCCCACATGCTTGCCTCTAAACTTGGTTGAAAGACCCGCAGTGTACAATATATTTGCTAGAACCTTTAACATTTACCCACCACAAATTAAAATATATATTCCTGTCTTGACCAGATGAGCGTGCAAACTACAATCACCAGGATGACAGGTAGGGCCAGAAGTCTATTTTAATTAAAAAAACTTCGAGACGGCCACATAGCATGGAGCCGACCCTAACGATTTTAAGCTTACAGGCACGGTACATGCTATCCTAGACTACTCTACACATGAAAATGCCAGCGAGCGTCCGGGCTGCGCTTGGCTCTTCGCCTCTTCGGGGAGTCGAACAATGATGGAGTACTACAGTACGCTTCTAGCCATCTGACACCGATTGAACTGCTGCATGTCCACCGTGTGCGGGAGGGAGAGCGTGTAGCGAAAGCTTCTCCTAGTCCTGCCAGCCACCACGCTCATGGGCGAGGGAGGGACACAACTTCATTGACTTAGTGCTCCTGCCTTTGCGTGTACGACAAGTGAGCCCAACAGGTGGGTGGCCAACCTGTCATACAGCCAAAGGCAGGTGCAGTCCGCGAGGGAGAGGATAATCAAACTTCTCGTTGTTGTACGAGTTGACGCGACACATGAAAGCACGGCACTCGATATATTTCAATAATTTGCGTTTACCAATGCATTAATTACAATGCATGCATGCATGCCATGACTCTCCTTTTGATACTTGCATGTGTTGATTTAATGCACCTTGCAGTAGTATGAATATGTGACGGTAAAGCTTTGTAATGCCCCGACCCTAAAGCGAGAGATGGTTGTGCACGAGGAGGGCGAGATCATGCAGACGGATCAGGACCCGACGATGGAGCTCCCTATGGTCTCGATGGACCTCACCTTGCTCCACTGCCCCTTGTGCCTCCGCCCCTTGAAGCTTGTAGTGTATGAGGTTCGAATACACCTCGTCCGTTCGGCTGATCGAGCAAGGTGTAGGTTTCTTGATTGATGTGATGTTCGATTGATTTGTGTAGTGCAAGGGAGGGCACCTGGCCTGCGCGGATTGCCGCGTCGAGCGCCCGGGAACGAACAGCAGTTCCAGAAGTGCGAGCGTGGCTCTGGCTTCGACGTGCGGAACACGAGTTGGACGCCATCCTTTTTTCGGTGAGGGTGGAGTGCCCACACGAAGGTTGTGGGCTCTACGTCACTTACCACAAGCTCCCCGATCACCAGAGCGTGTGTCCGCTCGCGCCCTGCAAATGCCCCGTGCCCGTCTGCGGCTACGAAGGCCCTCCGCTGGCGCTCTACCACCACATCAGTACCACGCATCCCACGCCCATGCATAGGATCTAGTACGGCAAGGTGCTCCAGCTGCAAGTGCCACTGTCGGAGCCACGGCTCTTGCTATTCGCAGAGGAGGACGACCACGCGTTTTTCTTGGTCGGCGGCGTGTTCGACATCGGCGCGCCTATCACCGTGTCGGTTGTGTGCATCAGAGAAGGGGCGTCCCCACTGCCGCACTACGTGGCCAAGCTGTGGGTGAATGGCCCGCCGGGGGAGCCCGAAGGCACGACCGACGCCGTCAAGGTGGAAATGGAGGTGACAAGCAGCAAGGATCCCGGCGACGTCGCCGTGCAGGAGCTGACCTTCTTCACAGTTCCGCCCAAGCTGCTCGCCGGGGCTAAGCTGGTGTCCCTCCACATTCAGATTGACAAGCTCACGTCCTAAATGTTTATACAGTGCGTTCTGTTTATCTTAGTAATATGCTAATATAGGGATTAGCTCGGTCTACTTTTGCTTAAGAGATGGTGGGTTTTGGTGGCGATGCAACAATTACTTCGACATCAGATCAGTAATTTCCAACAGTCGAACGGATATTTTGTGTCTGTTGGATATAAAGTTCCTTTGGGTAAGAAGTACTACTTGTCATCAAAATGGATAAAAGGAGATGTATCTAGATGTATTTTAGTTCTAGATATGTCCCTTTTTATCCATTTTTATGACAAGTATTTTCGGACGGAGGGAGTTTATATGTTTGTTTGTTCACAAAGTGTTTCATACTTGTGCGAGTTGACGCGACACATCAAAGTACTACTACTACTATTAGTACTCCCTCCGACCCTAATTTCTCTGCGCATAAGTCGAGGCACGGATACCAAGCAGGGCCTGGTTGTGTTGGACAACTCACCGGACTGCGCACCAGGTAGGCGAAGCTCGTGTCTCGTTGGTGCCGTGTGCGGCCTGCACATTAACCAAAACCTCGCGCCTCCAGCTTAGCCTCCGCATTTTAAACTTCTCAATCTCAAGGCCAAGGAGCAACATGAAACCTATGATAGAGCCAATCGGATGGTTGAGAACACTACAATTCGTAGCTACAGATGCGTGTGTGAGAGAGGATGAGTGTGTGCGTGCACCTCTTCTCTTCCGGTATAACATACTAAATTCAGAGTACAAGTGTATGTGGGTGGCATCGACCTAGGGAGCTAGAGATGGTGCGTGCGAGAAGTCCCGGGAGATAGGTGTAATGCGTCTGAAAAAAAGACTAGTCTATAGCTCGCCACGCGGCTATTCCTGTCGAACGCCCCAATAACCGTAAGATATGTATCCGACGGTGCCACTTATTGCACGTACACAGCAGTAGAAAAAGAACTACCATGTCATATGCTACACCACGGCCGAGAACACGTGCCCACATTACGCCATCCGGGAATAGTGCCGCACTTCGAAACTAGAACCGTCAATAAATTTTGAGCTTGCGTCTCGTCACATTCGAAATTCCACTACTACCACGCTATATTTAATTGCAAACCTGTTCACACCGATCACAACCTAAACGGTTTCCAATGTAGGAGCGTATTAGTACTCGGTTATAACTACTACTATGCCAAGATGACTGCACATTCCTCCTCAACTCCTCATCCACAAAAACAAACAAGTCATTCAGCATCCTTCCCTTGTGTCTGCCATGGCCAGCGTGAGTTCTGGATCAAGAGATTACCTCTAGGGAGAGGCGAGCATGGAAGCGGAAGCACGAGAGATGTCCCGCCTCACTGTGAAAGCAGCCGACATGTCCCGCCGCGCAGAAGTAGCAGCACAGAGGTCCTGCCGCGCCGCCGAAGCAGCACGGAAGTCCCGCCGGCAGACTGGTCCGGCCGTGCCGCGGAAGCAGCAGAGATGTCCCGCTGCCCCGCCAATGTAGCAGAGATGTCCCGCCGCACCGCGGCGTCCTAGGAAAATGTCTCGTGGGCAGGCGACGACTCTTACAGGCGCATGCATGCGATCGTCTATAGCCAGATGGATTAGATCTCCGGCTGGGCGAGGTTGCAGGACGACATGAAAGCCTCGTTTGAACAGGCTACCGGCATCATACGACAACTAAGGGAGGGTGAAAGTGCAACTATCCCTGGGTGGTTTTGGTAATGATTAACAACATATAGCTCATTGAACTAATGCCATTTCAAGATAAATATTTCAGGAAAGTTCAGTGATTGGCATGGCATGGATTAGGATGTTGACCCCTCAAAATGCAAAGGACAAAAGATTGGCTCAAGCTCTAAAGTCCAAGACTCTACATTTTCTATTTTTAGTGATCCAAGATCACATTGAGTCTATAGGAAAGCCAATACTATTAAATGGGGATGAGGTGTTGCTTAATGGCTTGCTTGCTCAAAATGCTTAATGATATGCTCCAAAGCCCTCAACCACTTTCTCATATCCACATATGTCCCAAACCAAAAGTCAAACTCGGCCCAACCGATTTGATCCATCCGGCGCCACTGATTTCGTTTGACATAGCCACTGCCAGAAACCCTAGTCACTTCGGTCTCACCGATAGGGATCTCGGTCTCACCGAGATGGGGTTGCAAACTCTCTGTTTCCCTTCGTAACGTTTCAGTCTAATCGAGATGAGCGATCGGTCCCACCGAGTCTGCAATGCAAACTCTCTGTTTCCTTTTCGTAACGCTTCGGTCCCACCGAGACGAGCGAATCGGTCCCACCAAGTTTGCCTAACCAACTCTCCGGTCAGCTTATTACCAAAGTCGGTCCAACCGATTTTGTGCAATCGGTCAAACCGAGATTACGTTATGCCCTAACCCTAATGACATGTCGGTCCCATCGAAATTGCCTAACGGTCACATTATGTACTGGATCGGTCCGACCGAGTTTTCTGATTCGGTCCCACCGAGTTTGGTATATTGTGTGTAAAGGTTAGATTTTGTGTGGAGGCTATATATACCCATCCACCCTCTCATCATTCGTGAAGGGAAGCCATCAGAACGTGCCTACACTTTCACTACTCATTTTTTGAGAGAGAGCCACCTACTCATGCGTTGAGACCAAGATATTCCAATCCAACCATATGAATCTTGATCTCTAGCCTTCCCCTAGTTGCTTTCCACTCAAATCATCTTTCCACCAAATCCAATCCTATGAGAGTGAGTTGAGTGTTGGGGAGACTATCATTTGAAGCACAAGAGCAAGGAGTTCATCATCAACACACCATCTATTACCTTTTGGAGAGTGGTGTCTCCTAGATTGGTTAGGTGTCACTTGGGAGCCTTCGACAAGATTGTGGAGTTGAACCAAGGAGTTTGTAAGGGCAAGGAGATCGCCTACTTTGTGAAGATCTACCCTAGTGAGGCAAGTCCTTCGAGGGCGATGGCCTTGGTGGGATAGACAAGGTTGCTTCTTCATGGACCCTTCATGGGTGGAGCCCCTCATGGACTCGCGCAGCCGTTACCCTTTGTGGGTTGAAGTCTCCATCAACATGGATGTACGATAGCACCACCTATCGGAACCACGCCAAAAACATCCGTGTCTCCAATTGCGTTTGCACACTCCAATCCCATCCCTTTACATTCTTGCAAGTCGCATGCTTTACTTTCCGCTGCTTATATACTCTTTGCATGCTTGCATGAATTGTGTTAGGATTGCTTGACTTGTGCTAAGTTGATAAAATCTGCCAAGAACTAAAATTGGGAAAAGGTTAAGTTTTTATTTGGTCAAGTAGTCTAATCACCCCCCTCTACACATACTTTCGATCCTACAATTGGTATCAGAGCTTTGGTCTCCATTTGCCTTGATTTCCATAGCTTTTGGTGATCATAGCCTTGTTTGACAACCTAGGAGTGTACGGCGTCTAGCGAGGGAAATTACTACCGTAGAGGTCCTTACTTTGATGGTACCAATTTTGCTAGTTGGAAGCATAAGATGAAAATGCATATTCTTGGACATAACCCCGCCGTTTGGGCTATTGTGTGTATTGGCTTGCAAGGTGAATTCTTCGATGGGAGAGAACCGAACCGTGAAGCTACCGCGGAAGAATTGAAGATGCTGCAATACAACGCTCAAGCTTGTGATATCCTCTTCAACGGATTGTGTCCCGAAGAATTCAACAAAATCAGCCGCCTTGAGAATGCAAAGGAAATTTGGGATACTTTAATTGATTTGCACGAAGGTACCGACTCCGTCAAGGAATCCAAATTGGATGTACTTCAAAGTAAACTTGACAAGTTCAAAATGAAGGATGGTGAAGGTGTCGCTGAAATGTACTCTAGGCTTGCTCTCATCGCAAATGAGATTGTCGGCTTAGTAAGTGAAGAGATGACCGATAAATTCATCATCAAGAAGATCCTAAGAGCCTTGGATGGAAAATATGATACCGTGTGCACATTGATCCAAATGATGCCCAATTACAAAGATCTCAAGCCAATGGAAGTCATTGGAAGAATTGTTGCTAATGAGATGCCCCTTAAGGATAAGGAAGAGCTTCACAACAAGTCAAGTGGTGCTTACAAAGCCTCATGTGATGCTCCTACATCGTCAAGTGAGAAACAAACCTTCAATGAGGAATTGAGCCTAATGGTGAAAAACTTCAACAAGTTCTACAAGAGTAGAAGCAAGGAAAGAAGCTCCAAGTCAAGGTCCTACAATGACAAAAGATCTTCGAGACGTGAACGTAATTGCTACAATTGTGGAAGACCCAGACACTACTCCAATGAGTGTACGGCTCCTTATAAAAGGAGAGAAGATTCACCTAAAAGAAGAAGTAGAAGAGAAGAATCACCACCAAGAGATAGAAGGAGTAGAGATGATCGTTATGAACGAAGAACCTCCCGGAGAAGAAAGGATTCGAAAAGGAAGGAGAAATCATCAAAGAGCTACACAAAGTGAAGACATCAAGCTCATGTTGGTGAATGGGTGTCCGGCTCCGACTCCGACCATCACTCCGAGAGAAGCTATCACTCCGACTCCGAATATACTCAAGATGAAGGTGTTGCCAGTCTAGCACTTGTGACAACCAACTCCTACAACATATTTGACTCACCAAATGAAGGAATTGGAAGATGCTTCATGGCTAAAGGCCCAAAGGTATCACACCCTAAGTATGTTGATTTCAATAGTGATGAAGATGACTGGTTAGGTGATGATGATTTACTTGTTGACAACTCTAGTGATGAATACTATGATGAAACGTCAATTTATCATGCTAATCAAGATAAAACGAATGGCAATGATAAGGAGAAGATTAGGTGTCTAACTAAAGAACCAAACACTCTTAAGTTAGATCATGAAACTACCTTGGGAGATCACCGAGAACTTTTAAAGACTCATGAGAAGTTACGCTTTGAAAAGCTCAACCTTGAGCAAGAACATGAGTTTTTAAAGGCAATCAATGATGATCTTCGCAAGAAAAGTTCTTCTTAGATTGCCAAGCGTTTACTCTTATCTACTTACATGCCACAAGTAAAGTCTAGCAACAAGAGTAAGAAAGATTCTTCTTCTAGTAGTAACAATAATCATGCTAAATCCAATGGTGTTGCTTCTAGTAGTTATCTTGATTCCACTAATGATTCTCTTAGCCAAGTCACACTTGAGCAAGAAAATAGCTTATTGAAGGGAATTATAGAGAAAGGTATCTACAAGAGCCTTGCCGGAAGTAAGCAATTTGAGGAAATTGTACACAAGCAAGGAAGGCACCGGAAGAATCAAGGTGTTGGTTTCGAACGAAAGTTCAATGCCAGTGGACTTGAGTGGGAAGAAGATCAATACCCCAAGACAATGTTTGTTCCCGAACAAGAGAAGTATGACCCTACTTCTTTTCAAGGAACACAAGCTCAAGATGATCTTCCACCACAAGACCACAAGCAAAAAGGCAAGGACAAGCTTCAAGAGGAGATTGATGCATTTGAAGAAGCTCCCAAGGCCTTGGTCAAGTGGGTTCCCAAGACTACATCAAGTTCTACTTCATCAAGTTCCACTACAACCCCAAGGATTCCCATCAAGATGATGTGGATCCCAAAGAAGAAGGACTAGAGAGTTCTTGAGGGTGACTCCGCCAATATACTTCACTCATATCATTTTGGCATGGACAAGTGCAATCTACTTCCACATCTTGCACTAGTTCAAGGAGTCACAATCCCTCTTGTTGGTAAGACAAGGGACAAGGTAACCTAATGCTTTCATGGACATCATATTGTGTGTGCATCACTCTATGTCTATGAATATCCTTGTTTGTTCCTTGTGGGACTAACCCGTGTAGGTATTGAAAGTGCAACTCACTCCAATGGACTGCTCCAAATGATCTACAACAACATTGAGCATCCACATCTTCAACACCTACATGAAGTCATCATCGACAAAACCCAAGTTAGTTCATCCCTCTTAAGGGGGGACCTCACATCTAGGGGAGCTTTACTCTAAAGAATTAAGCTAAAGCAACTGTAATGGTGTGAACACACCGATGCTTTATGTAAAAGTGATAACCCCACTTGTGCTTAAACGATGAGTATGACCTATGATCAAATGTTCTCATTTGACTCCTAAGTCAATATACTCATATATAGATGACCTAGTCATCGCCAATTGGTTGATAGATGCTAGAATTGGTTGTGCATGCTTTGTCACATATTTCATTTGACATTTTATTGTGTGAGCATGTCGTTTGCATATTCTACTCATTCGAGGACATCCACTTGTTGTTTTGTTTGTTTGGTTTCTTTTTCTCCTTTGCCAAGTGGATGGACAAGAATGCCTAAGAACCTTCTCTAGCTATCTATTCTTTTCTCGTCTCAAACTCTATTCATGCCCCATCACAAAGTTTGATCAAGTCAGATTCGAACCACTCTGTGTGAGGAGCACTCGGAGTCCCCGATTTGTCATAGACTTAAACTTCCAAAACCTCTTTGTGCATTTCGGTCAGACCGAGATATCCATTTCGGTCAAACCGAGTTCACTAAGTTGATCTAGGTTTTCATCTCGGTGCAACCGATTTGAACACTTCGGTCACACCCAGTTGCAGCAACCGCTTGCGATTTTGCAATCTCGGTGCCACCGAGTTGTTCCACTCGGTCACACCGACAGGGTCGGGATATAAATACCCACGGGTGAGATTTTGGAAATTAATTCAAATCCCCTCAGCCCGCGCGTGTCCTGCTCTGCCTCCTCGAGTCTCCGGATCACCTCCTCGCTGCCAGCGACCACCCGCCGTTGGATTCTACCACCGTCGATGGATTCTGCTCCACCGTCGCTGCCGTATCGAACACCCACCATTCTAGGGTACGTGTTCGACCCCTTGTGCTATCTTTTTAACTCTGATTCCTAGCACAAGGACAATGCCATGATTCTTGCCACGAATGAGATTGATCTATCGAGCTAAATCTTCCTTAGGGCTAGTTTGATTTGAAAATTTTAGGGTTAGCTCTCCGCAGAACTCATCTCGGACCGACCGAACATAGAAATCGCTCTCACCGATTCGTCTTAGGCCATTGCACATGCGCTTTTCGGTCTGACCGAAAATTGCAAGTCGGTGTGACCGAGTTCAAGATTCTATAAAACCCTAGCAATCTCGGTGCCACCAAACTGTGACTCGGTCTGATCGAGTTCACAAGTTTAGGTTCCAAGTATTGCTTCAGTATCACCGAGTTTGTCAATTCGGTAGCTCCGAGATCATTTCTGTAGAGAACTAAAACTAAGTTTTTGACTCAATTTGTTTTGCAAAACCTCTGTACTTTGTGATGCTCACCTACTCTACCTCATCTACAACCTATTCACAGGGTCTGTTGGCAGTTTGCCTGCAAGATGTCTGACTAGAGTGACAGCCAGAACAGATCTGAACAACAAGAGCAGTTGAGTGAGGGCACTAGTCCCTCCAGCAGCTAGGATGAGGGCAGTAGGAGCACACCTAGTAACTTGCCCAAGGCAGCTACTAGAGCAAGAAAGAAGAGAACTTCATATTCAGAAGATGAAGATTATGTTGCAGCTGAGGATGAGGCCACTTCAAAGAAGAAAGTGCTGAAGAAAGAATATGGTACTGCTGCTTCAACCAAGCCAGGATTGAACAAGAAAGCACCAGCAAGGAGAGTTCCTATGTCTAAGTCCAGAGCCTCCACTCAAGAAACTTTGGGATCTGAACCCAAAGAGACTGTTGCAGAAGGGATGAAGAGGAAAGAGAGGGTCAAGAAGACCACTACCAGGATCATTGGCAAGCCCTCTATGATGAGGGATTCTGAAGAGGAAGAGGAAGAGGATGCTGCTCCAGCACCTAAGGCACAAAGGCTAATGGGAGATGCAATTAAGTCAGGGGCTGCTGCTAAGCCCAAACCTGCTCCCAAAGCTGCTGCTCCAGCCACCAAGACTGCACCCAAGAGGAGTACAAGAAACATTCCAGCTGAGGAGAAGAATAAGGCCCCAGTGCCTGAAGTTGAAGAAGAAGAAGCTGAAGCCCAAGTGCTAAGGAAGCTCAAACCAAAGATTCCAGACCACAATGATACACATCCTGTGGCAGAGGACATGAGCATCAGGAAGGATGCAGGTCTGAGACTTTGGAGGAAAAATGACCCATATGCTGTAAGAAGGAGAACTGCTGTGGATTACAGGTTCCACACTAAGGAACAACAAGATTTCTATGAGACTATTCTGCTTGACAAGAAGCCAATAGTATGTGACATGAGATGGGTTGGCTGGACATACATTAGAGAAAATGAAGATCACTTCCCAGGTGTGTATGATAGCTTCAAGGCTTGTGAAGTGGACAAGTTTGTTGGCCAGAAGCTCACTAAGTGGAATGATGAGCTGATCATGCAATTTTACTCCACTGCTCACTTCTATCCTGATGGCAGAATTGTATGGATATCAGAAGGTACTAGGTACCAATCCACTGTTGATGAATGGGCCAGATTGATAAATGCCCCAGAAGCTCATGAGAATGACTTGGATGTGTATGCCAAGAAGAAGAAAGACCACAACTCAATGGCAAGTATGTACAAGGAAATTCCTGATGCAGACCTAGAAACTCACAAGCTTGGTTTAGTGAAGCACTTATTGTCAGGCCTGCCTACAATTAATACCATCTTGAGGCATATTCTTTTGCCCAAGTCTGGAGGTCACAGAATGATAAGAGGACATTCCATCAACTTGCTGCACATATTTGATGTTCCTTAGAAGTTCAAAGTGATGAGTCTGATTGTGGAAACAATCAAGAGGACAACTGCAGATCAGAAGAGGTCTTGTGGGTATGCTCCAAAAATTCAGGTGCTCATCAATTCCAAGATGGGCACATGCACTTATTTGTTGGACAATGAGCATTTACCTCTCAAGCCAGATTTTGAGGATAACACTGTTGTCATGGATGAGGAAGATCCTTCCTCAGTGCAAGCACATGAGAAGAGAGAGAAGGCAAGGGCAGAGAAAGCTGCAAAGATGCCAAGTGCAGAAGAGGCATCTCAAGTGTTCTTAAAGAGTAAACAAGATCAACTTGGATATCTGATCCAATCCACCTTGAGGATTGAGAAGGGCTTGGCCACCCTGACTCAAAATCAGGAGAGTTTGGAGAGGATCATTGAACACAAATTCTATGATCTTGATGTCAAAGTAACTGAGATTCAGTCAGTAGTTGAGGAACTCCAGGAGGAAGTAGAGGAGAAGAAAGGCAAGTCTGCTACAGATGCTTTCATAAGAGTGCCAAGAGGTCAGAGGTCTGTTGCAGTTCCTGTTCCTGATACTAGAGCCACTACATCTGCACCAGCAGCCACAGCTTCAGTGCCACCTCCAGCAGCCACTCCACCAGCTCCAGCTACATCAACAGAAGCCTTTGTCCTTGGAGTCATCTCTACACCACCTCATGAAGACCAAGCCTGAGAGACGCATAGCACTATGCATATTTGTAACTATTTGGTAACTTGTTGCCAAAGGGGGAGAAATATGTATAGATCATAGTCTTCGAGAGAGAGAGTGTGTGTTGTTTTTGTCTCTCTTTGCACTTTATTTGCTTGATACTTTATTGTCTGTTTGCTTGATACATTATGTATTTTGTGAGATACTTGGATGATCATGTGTTTGATCATATGCTACCTTAATGTGTGCTTGAATGATATTATCCCTTATATCCATTTATGATCATTCACTTTGCTTGGTGATAAGTGCATGTTTTCAATTATCATCATTTTGAGCGCTCCACCAAGATGTATGCGACATGGAAGAGTGGCCCATGATCCTAACACATTGTGCATTTGCAGTCCAAAGCAAATTTTAAATAATGCACAAATTTAGGGGGAGCTCTTGCTTGTCACATACTTCTCAAAGCGACGATGTATTTCAATCCTATTATCATTTGTTGAAGCTTTGATCTATATGTTGTCATCAATTACGAAAAAGGGGGGAGATTGAAAGTGCAACTATCCCTGGGTGGTTTTGGTAATGATTAAAAACATATAGCTCATTGAACTAATGCCATTTCAAGATAAATATTTCAGGAAAGTTTAATGATTAGCATGGCATGGATTAGGATTGTGGACCCCTCAAAATGTTAAGGACAAAAGATTGGCTCAAGCTCTAAAGTCCAAGACTCTACATTTTCTATTTTTAGTGATCCAAGATCACATTGAGTCTATAGGAAAGCCAATACTATTAAAAGGGGATGAGGTGTTGCTTAATGGCTTGCTTGCTCAAAATGCTTCGTGATATGCTCCAAAGCCCTGAACCACTTTCTCATTTCCACATATGTCCCAAACCAAAAGTCAAACTCGGACCCACCGATTTGATCCATCCGGCGCCACCGAGTTCATTTGACATAGCCACTGCCAGAAACCCTAGTCACTTCGGTCTCACCGATAGGGATCTCGGTCTCACCAAGATGGGGTTGCAAACTCTCTGTTTCCCTTCGTAACATTTCAGTCTAACCGAGATGAGCGATCGGTCCCACCGAGTCTGCAATGCAAACTCTCTGTTTCCTTTTCGTAACGCTTCGGTCCCACCGAGACGAGCGAATCGGTCCCACCGAGTTTGCATGACCGACTCTCTGGTTAGCTTATTACCAAAGTCGGTCCAACCGAGTTTGTGCAATCGGTCAAACCGAGATTATGTTATGCCCTAACCCCAATGACATCGGTCCCCCCGAGTTGACATGTCGTTCCCACCGAAATAGCCTAACGGTCACATTATGTACTGGATCGGTCCAACCGAGTTTTCTGATTTGGTCCCACTGAGTTCGGTATATTGTGTGTAACGGTTAGATTTTGTGTGGAGGCTATATATACCCCTCCACTCTCTCGTCATTTGTGAAGGGAAGCCATCAGAACGTGCCTACACTTCCACTACTCATTTTCTGAGAGAGAGCCACTTACTCATGTGTTGAGACCAAGATATTCCAATCCAACCATACGAATCTTGATCTCTAGCCTTCCCCAAGTTGCTTTCCACTCAAATCATCTTTCCACCAAATCCAATCCTATGAGAGTGAGTTGAGTGTTGGGGAGACTATCATTTGAAGCACAAGAGCAAGGAGTTCATCATCAACACACCATCTATTACCTTTTGGAGAGTGGTGTCTCCTAGATTGGTTAGGTGTCACTTGGGAGCCTTCGACAAGATTGTGGAGTTGAACCAAGGGGTTTGTAAGGGCAAGGAGATCGCCTACTTTGTGAAGATCTACCCTAGTGAGGCAAGTCCTTCGAGGGCGATGGCCTTGGTGGGATAGACAAGGTTGCTTCTTCATGGACCCTTCGTGGGTGGAGCCCCTCATGGACTCGCGCAGCCGTTACCCTTTGTGGGTTGAAGTCAAACTCGGCCCAACCGATTTGATCCATCCGGCGCCACCGATTTCATTTGACATAGCCACTGCCAGAAACCCTAGTCACTTCGGTCTCACCGATAGGGATCTCGGTCTCACCGAGATGGGGTTGCAAACTCTCTGTTTCCCTTCGTAACGTTTCAGTCTAACCGAGATGAGCGATCGGTCCCACCGAGTCTGCAATGCAAACTCTCTGTTTCCTTTTCGTAACGCTTCGGTCCCACCGAGACGAGCGAATCGGTCCCACCAAGTTTGCCTAACCAACTCTCCGGTCAACTTATTACCAAAGTCGGTCCAACCGAGTTTGTGCAATCGGTCAAACCGAGATTACGTTATGCCCTAACCCTAATGACATGTCGGTCCCATCGAAATTGCCTAACGGTCACATTATGTACTGGATCGGTCCGACCGAGTTTTCTGATTCGGTCCCACCGAGTTTGGTATATTGTGTGTAAAGGTTAGATTTTGTGTGGAGGCTATATATACCCCTCCACCCTCTCATCATTCGTGAAGGGAAGCCATCAGAACGTGCCTACACTTTCACTACTCATTTTTTGAGAGAGAGCCACCTACTCATGCGTTGAGACCAAGATATTCCAATCCAACCATATGAATCTTGATCTCTAGCCTTCCCCAAGTTGCTTTCCACTCAAATCATCTTTCCACCAAATCCAATCCTATGAGAGTGAGTTGAGTGTTGGGGAGACTATCATTTGAAGCACAAGAGCAAGGAGTTCATCATCAACACACCATCTATTACCTTTTGGAGAGTGGTGTCTCCTAGATTGGTTAGGTGTCACTTGGGAGCCTTCGACAAGATTGTGGAGTTGAACCAAGGAGTTTGTAAGGGCAAGGAGATCGCCTACTTTGTGAAGATCTACCCTAGTGAGGCAAGTCCTTCGAGGGCGATGGCCTTGGTGGGATAGACAAGGTTGATTCTTCATGGACCCTTCATGGGTGGAGCCCTTCATGGACTCGCGCAGCCGTTACCCTTTGTGGGTTGAAGTCTCCATCAACATGGATGTACGATAGCACCACCTATCGGAACCACGCCAAAAACATCCGTGTCTCCAATTGCGTTTGCACACTCCAATCCCATCCCTTTACATTCTTGCAAGTTGCATGCTTTACTTTCCGCTGCTTATATACTCTTTGCATGCTTGCATGAATTGTGTTAGGATTGCTTGACTTGTGCTAAGTTGATAAAATCTGCCAAGAACTAAAATTGGGAAGAGGTTATGTTTTTATTTGGTTAAGTAGTCTAATCACCCCCTCTAGACATACTTTCGATCGTACAGAGGGCAATGAGAGGCTCTGGGCCGAGCGCGACCTGCTGAGGGAGAAGATCGTCCGAAGTGCAAACTAGCAGGAGGAGACCAGTTCCTTGTTGAAGAGGACCGGCGTCATCGTCAAGAAACTTATGGACGAGAATGACATGCTCCGCATCAAGCGCCAAAGGCTGGTGGAGGAATCCGTGGATGCTCTCAAGCAGCGTCTTGAGGACACGAAAGAGCTCATCACCGCTCGCCGTGGAGACTAGTTCCCGCGGCCTGCAGCAACGCATCAAGAAAGTAGAGATCAGCGAGCCAGATCATTGTCTTCCTTCTTGTTTTGCCCTTGTGTATTTCACGCGTAGCCGCATGTGGCTTTTTAATTATCTTCCTAATTATGTACTCCCTCCGTTCCTAAATATTTGTCTTTCTAGACATTTCAACAAGTGACTACATACGGAGCAAAATGAGTGAATCTACACTCTAAATTATGTCTACATACATCCGTATGTGGCAGTTCATTTGAAATGTCTAGAAAGACAAATATTTAGGAATGGAGGGACTAAGACAATTATTATCCATTGTTGTCGTCCTTATATATTCATCAGTCTTGCTATAAGTCGCAGTAGATGCTATATAGGTCAGTCGGATCTTACATCAAGATCCGTGCTTTCAAATTTTCTTTTTTCTCTCTTAAATCTCAGTCGAGTGAGGCATAGCCACGCCATTAAGTAGAGGCTCGGGAGCCATTAATGGAGACCTTGGGAGAGAGGTGGACGGCAGATGGAGGTCAAAGGGCTCTCCTCCCGATAAGCACGTGCAGGGGTCTGATCGCACGCCTCTCGTACTCAAATAGCTACCCTCCACGGCGCCTCCTAGCTAATAAAAAAGGGGACGCGTGGCGGCACGTAAATTGTAAATAGAACGCCCACGGTTTCAATAATACTTGTGTTTCCGATTGTAACGTGACATCACTTGTTCCAAAATGACTTTTTTTATTGTTAATGTGTGCGCCTTCGCAAACCGGACAACAAAATTACCATGGCATGTTGGTGCCATGTCATGGCACCAAGCCAAGTTTCATTATTTTCATGCGTGTTTTGGATTTATAGGAATTAAAAAACTAAGTTTCTCAATGTTTCCAGCCCAGCCACGACGCCCAGAATTTTGAATTTCATTCCCATTTCTTGCATGGGACCTAGAAATTTACCCGAGGACACACATATGATTTTTCAATCAACTTTGGTGCACTAGAGCATGTGCTTGTATTTCAAATTTGAAATATGCACACAAAGGTGACACGTTCCCTCTTAGAACCACAAGCCTTCTTGAGAGAAGCTCCGGTTTGCAAGAAGCTTATACCAAAATTTGTTCCTGTTTGGCCAATTTTTTACCACAGCATGGTAGTACCATGACATGACACCATGCCAAGTTTCATGATTTTTAGGCGTGTTTTGGATTTACAAGAATTTTAAAACCAAGTTTCTCAATGTTCTCGGCCGAGCCACGATGCCCAGATGTTTGAATTTTATTCCCATTTCTTGCATGGGACCTAGAAATTCACCTGAGGACACAGATGTGATTTTTCAACCAACTTTGGTGCACGGGAGCTTGTGCTTGTAGTTCAAATTTGAATTATGCACATTAAATGACTAGAAACTCAATGAATGTATAAAAAAGGCCAAACGAACCCGGAATAATTCCAAAATTTAAGAGGGCACTCATGTAGTTCTATGTTGCCTTTGTAAAGAAACTCAAGGGGGGTAGCGTATATCGTTTCGCACTCAAAGGTGGCACGTTCCCTCTATGAACCACGAGCCTTCTTGAGAGAAGCTTCGGTTTGCAAGAAGCTTATAGCAAAATTTGTTCCTATTCAGCCAATTTTTTTACCACAACATGGTAGTACAATGACATGACACCATGCCAAGTTTCATGATTTTCAGACGTGTTTTGGATTTACAAGAATTTTAAAACCAAGTTTCTCAATGTTCTCGGCCGAGACATGATGCCCAGATGTTTGAATTTTATTCCCATTTCTTGCATGTGACCTAGGAATTCACGTGAGGACACAGATGTGTTTTTTCAACCAACGCTGGTGCACGGGAGCATGTGCTTGTAGTTCAAATTTGAATTATGCACATTAAATGATCAGAAACTCAATTAATGTATAAAAAGGACAAACGAACCCGGAATAATTCCAAAATTTAACAGGGCACTCATGTAGTTCTATGTTGCCTTTGTAAAGAAACTCAAGGGGGGCAGCGTATATCATTTCGCGCTCAAAGGTGGCACGTTCCCTCTCAGAACCACGAGCCTTCTTGAGAGAAGCTTCGGTTTGCAAGAAGCTTATGGGGCTGTTTGGATGGCAGCCCCAAGCCGCCCTTCCAAAATTTTGGTCGTTGACCATAGGTTGGGCCAGTGTTTGGATTGCAGCCAAGTTTTTGGCACACAGCCAACTTTTTGGCCAGCCGTTGTGATTCCGCACTAGCGTGTGGGCGAGTTCCCGGTGGCTATTTCCTTCGCCAAAATTTTGGCATGCTGTCGTTTTGGTCGGACTGGTGTGGGCATAATCCAAATGGCCCCTATACCAAAACTTGTTCCAAATCGGCCCAATTTTTTACCACAACATGTTAGTGCCATGACATGACACCATGCCAAGTTTCATTATTTCTAGGCGAGTTTTGCATTTACATGAATTTAAAATCCAAGTTTCTCGATGTTCTCGGCAGAGTCACGACGCCCAGATGTTTGAATTTCATTCTCATTTCTTGCATGGGACCTACAAATTCAACCAAGGACACACATGTGATTTTTCAACCAACTTTGCTGCACCGCAACATGTGCCTGCAGTTCAAATTTGGATTATGCACATTAAAAGTCCAGAAACTCAATTAATGTATAAAAAGGCCAAATGAACCCGGAATAATTCCAAAATTTAACAGGGCACTCATATAGTTCTATGTTGTCTCTGTAAAGAAAATCAGGGGGGAGGCAGCGTATATCGTTTCGCACACAAAGGTGACACGTTCCCTCCCGGAACACGAGGCTTGTTGAGAGAATCTCCGGTTTTGCAAGAAGCTTATACCAAAACTTGTCCCAATTCAGCCAAAAATTATACATATGAAAACAGGGTTGAGATTATCCCGAACATCTCACTACCTAGACCAATGTACTATGATTTGAATTCAACATAAAATGGATACAAATATTTGAATTGGAGATCGTATGGTACATGTAGTTCATAGTGAAATATGATTACTGCTATATGCATGTTTTTTGGTATCAAGATAATATTTAAATGATTGTATAACTTGACAACAATCATATTCAAATAAGGAAAATTGATTCAAATTTAGTCCATATGGTAGACGACAATATATATGTTCACAGGGTGGATTAAAATGTTCATATATGATGGAAGATCAAAATGTACGACTACATCAATTATAAACCGCAAGGTCACCTAACGATATATTCGAATTCAACATAACGTGGATTCAAAAATTGAAATTCAAGATCCTGGCGTTTTTAATCATATAAAAAGGGACATTACTCTTTCTTTTGGTGGGAATTGATTTGTTTTTGTTGTTGTTGAGGGAAGTGCAAATCAATTTGGTACTGTACAGGGTAATCTTGTTCTCCCGATTTTTTTTACATTTTTCTTGTAGTTTTTTCAATTGCATTTATAGCAATATAGTAAAAGGGGACATGACTCTCTTGTGTCTTGTATGAATTATTTTTTTGTACATGTTAAGTTTGTTCTGCCGAACAAGAAATCCGCGCCTTGTTATCCCGAAATTTTCAAGCTCTAGTATCTTTTGTCTCACCTGCTTTGAAACTCCTACCTCTTCAACCCGCGCCGCGCCTTGTTATCCCAGAATTTCGACATGAGGGAAAACTCCCTCCTCATCCGAAATCGGTCCCGTAGCCCAGACACGTGAAAT